>NC_085022.1:6914787-6999023 GCF_963692335.1 Osmerus eperlanus
TCAGAGTCTACGCACTTATACACTATAACCAGCAGGGGGCAGGGTTTAATCTCTCAAGATAACTGCATGTGACATTGCATTACATCGAACACTCAGAGGTGTTTGACGTGTTAGCCCAGCGGTTCGGTTAGGGTGGGCGGTGGTGCAGCTGGGGCCGGCCCAGCACTGACCTGGGTAGTGTGGTGGGGGGAGCACTGACCCTGGGTAGTGTGGTGGGGGGGAGCACTGACCTGGGTAGTGTGGGTGGGGGGAGCACTGACCTGGGTAGTGTGGTGGGGGGGGGGGAGCACTGACCTGGGTAGTGTGGTGGGGGGAGCACTGACCTGGGTAGTGTGGTGGGGGGGAGCACTGACCTGGGTAGTGTGGTGGGGGGGGCACAGAGCAACACGGCCCCCTGGCCCTCCTTCACGTACACCGCCTCTCTCTCCTCAGAGGAGAAGAAATCCAGGGTCTGTGGGACAGACAGACAGACAGACAGAGAGAGAGAGAGAGAGAGAGAGAGAGAGAGACAGAGAGAGAGAGAGAGAGGAGAGAGAGAGAGAGAGAGAGAGAGAGAGAGAGAGAGAGAAGAGAGAGAGAGAGAGAGAGAGAGATAATCTGTGTGTCATTAACAAGCTTAGAGAATCCACTGTCATGCTTGTCCACGCCTCATTTCATTCCACTTATACCAGATTTCCCCTCAGCTCTTCTCGCCTCGTTCAGACACACCCAAACCCAGTCCCTGCACATTGCAGCACCGTCATCCCCCATAGCGGACCACTTCTTCGGCAGAGCCATGGTGGAGCTCAAATCATTCAAAACCCCCACTCCCACACACACAAACAAACAAACACACTCCTCATACTCACAAGGCAACCAGGCTGCCCATTCCCTTAAAGAAGGCATGATTGCAATCTGACTCATAAGGATGATTGGATTCCGTTCCTGGTCACTCACATCCAAATTGCACCAAGGCCTCCCGGCTGATGATGGAGCCGTACTGGTTGCTGGCCATGCAGGAGTACTTCCCAATGTGCTTGATCTTGATGGGGTTGCTGATGACCAGGTTGCCCCCCACCAGGATGTAGTGGCTGTCCTCGGCCAGGTCGATGTCAGAGCTGTCCAGCCTCCACCTGGGGAGAACAGGGTCTGGAGCGTTAGGGTTCACTGGGAAAATGTGGGTCAGGATGACACAAATGTGAGAGGACCTGCCGCAGAACAGACATCGACAGTACTGCAGAGCAACACGCAAGCACACACACGCACACGCAGAACGACTCAGCCTTCCTACACACACGCGAGCGCACACACACACACACACACACACTCAAACCTACTTCTACCCGCACACACCTCTCCTACTTCTACCCGCACACACCTCTCCTAGCCACACACACTACCCGCTCAGACACAGGTCTCCCATGGAGCTAGAGGTCAGTCAGGTGAAGCCTTCAGACCTGGCCTTAAGCAGGAGGCTCCTCTCCCTGCACAAGGACGGACGGCGAGAGAGGAGGGACGGGCCGTGCCATGCTTTGCACAGCAGGGGGTGAAGGGGATGTGCGTGGTGTGTGTGTGTGTGTGTGGGGGGGGGAGCATATGTTACTTGTATGTGGCAGGTGGGTTGGCTCGCGCGCGGCAGCTCATGGTGATCTTGGCCTCAGGAGACTCTTCGGGGTAGATGGTATCAACGGGCTGCTCCTCAAACACCGGCCCCTGACCTGCGACACAACACACACACACACATGCAAACAATTTGACCAGAAAACGTAAACAACTTTGTCTGGTGGTGATTATTCACAGAACCACGGAGCTTTTCGGTTTTAGTCTCCTCGCGACGCCAACACATTGTGAGATCTGATTGGATTGTAGTAGCACTGGTATTTCCTTCATAATTAAGATAACAAAGACGATGTCTCTCTCAACTTTGTCTGTCTCAGGTGACTAGCCCAACGCATATATCCTAAATTGGAACCGAACAATACGCCTCGCATAATCGTAACCCCTTCAGATGCGATCATCCTCAAAGCTGCCTAGCAATCAGAATGTGCAGCATCCACGGAGAGCTCTCCTTGATGAAAATGCAGTGCTGAATTCGATCTGCCTTTACACCGCCAACACACCATCATAATTAGCCTCAATTAGTCATTAAAACAGACAGGCATCACAGGACTGAAATGAATAAGACATACCCACAATGCCTGGCAATGAATAACCAATGAGGCAAAATGTTCCTCAGCTTCTGAGAGCAGAATATTCTCTCAGATCCTGTGTGAGTATGTGTGTGTGTATGTGTGTGTGTGAGTAAGAGAGAGAGAGAGAGAGAGAGAGAGAGAGAGAGAGAGAGAGAGAGGAGAGAGAGAGAGAGAGGAGAGAGAGAGAGAGAGAGAGAGAGAGAGAGAGAGAGAGAGAGAGAGAGAGAGAGAGAGAGAGAGAGAGAAAGAAAGCAAAAGACGGCGTGTTTGTGTCTGTGTGTGTGTGTGTGTGGGGGAGGTCCAGATGCAAGGGGATTCTGGCTTCAGGCTTCTCTCAGAGTACAGCTGACACCTCAATGCCACTGAGTGCACTCTCTCAGATGGTAATATCCTGCTCTTATATTGTCTGTCTAAGGAGCCGAAATCCACCCACCCCCTAAAAATGTCAAATTGATATGCCGTCTGCCACCATTAGAAACCCAGGAGGAACAAAAGGCCCTGCTCTCTCCAATATCCTGCCTGCAAGAAGCATACACTGCTTTCAAGATCCCCTCCCAAAGCATCAGAAAGCATCACAAAGACTTACTTCAGATGCTCACAGGAGATTCTTCATGAGGCCGTAAGACAACAGGGTTGTTGAGAGACAGGAAGCTGGCACTGTGCTGTTCCTGGATATGTAAGTGCCTAACATGGATGCCGATACCGAGAACTACTGATGCCTGAGAGAGCTACGCACGCTCAGACACATATGGGGCATGGTAGCCACGTTAAGTGGGTAACAGTGTTCACGAGAGAGAGAGGGGGGGAGTGGAATACAGAAATAGAGAGAGAGAGAGAGAGAGAGAGAGAGAGATAAAGAGAGAGATAAAGAGAGAGATAAAGAGAGAGATAAAGAGAGAGAGTGCAGGAGCAGTGACCGTATGGAGCATTGTTGGAACAAGAGGCCATGCCTGGCCCAGTGGAATGAGTACTGGTCCTATACTGTACACAGTTTGGTATTGGATGTGACAGATGGTGGAGGGAGTGTTAAACAGGCCACAGAAGGCCCAGTGCCTGGAGATACACTCCTCTTTTCCCTCTCTTTCTCTTCCTCTCATTCTAGTACTCTCCCTGCCTTTCTCTCGCTCCATCCCTTTCTCTCTCTCATCTTTCTGTGGCACCTTTCTTATTGTCTGCTCCATGTCTCTCTTTTTTTCTGCTCTCCTTACTCCCCCTCCCCCTCCCCCTCCCCCCTCCCCCTCCCCCTCCCCCTCCCCCTCTCCCTCCCTCCCTCCCTCCTCTGTGGGTCTCTCTCCTTCACACTCCACTCTCTACCCATGTCTGTAAACTGGGACCAGTCTCTGGGTCTCTCCTCTTATTGTCTGTCTGTCTGTCTGTCACTCCGCCACTCTCCCTGTCTCTCACTGCACTGTGGGACTCGAGCCAAGGAGGGTGAACAATTTGGAGAAAGTAATCATGTCCACAGCAGTCACACACACAAACGCACACTCACGCGCACACACACAAAAACACGCAGGCACACGCATACACAGACTAACACACACATCCCATAGACAGACAAACACCCAATCAGAGGTCTTCTCTCCGGGGTGTGCAGACAGAGCCCATCTTCTGGGCTGACTTCATTAGGAAACACAGGACCTATTCAACATTGCCAACTGACACAACGTCAGTTGGCATGACCGGGAATCGAACTGGCAACCTTCGGATTACTACTATTGATTTTAAATGTTCAGGCGTCTATTCCAGTAGCCTGCTTTCTTTCCTGGCATCAACATCTAATGAAATATTAATTATTCAGTAGCTAGGTATTAGGTATAATTTTGCTGTATGTGAATATGTATTTTTGTGATACTGGATAATTAATTCAAACTATAAAACAACTCCCCTTTTTATGCTCCAGTTTCCATTTTTTAGTCCTATGACTTTTCTTGCTATTTATTCCTTCCGATACAAAACTAAAACTGCAATGCATTAAATGAACTAGAGGGGGGGGGGGGTAATATAACCATCATATTCTGATTTATGTGTATTTTGTCCCTTTGCAAATGTCTGGAATGCATAATAGATCCAGTACATGATAAAGCAGGGTCCTAGCAAGGCTGCATGAGAGACAGATGTGTTTATGTTCATTTGTTTACACATACAAATTGGTGAGTGTCCAAGTGGGACAGTGAACATATTTATCCTTGAGGCTTCTCCAGCTTCTGCAGTGATAATTACCACAGCCTTTGGGTACAACATGGCTGACACTGGAGCAGATAGCCAAAATACTTCCTGGCTGGATTAGCAAAAAAACAAAACAAAAGACGTGTCATGCATTATCAAACTAAATCACAAATAAAACTGGATAGGCAGTCAACAAAACAAAATTATCTTCATGTATTGGTTTGTAGCAGATGGCATGGTTTGAGAAGGATGTATGTTAATAAGACTTGTATAGCACACTCATATCCCATGTATTATCCACATCTACATTTCTGATGGCTGTTCATTCATTTCATTGAATTTCATTTCAGTGAGGGGGGATTCGAACCTGTGACCTCTTGATCAGCAGTCAAATGCTTTACCACCGAGCAAAAGCCATAGCTACTGTATGATACGACTGATGAATTGACTTCCTTCCATAGAAAACAAAACATCCACAGACATACAGCAGCTATACATGCAGAACAACTGTGTGTGAGAGTGACAGCTCCAACAGAAGAGTCATATAGAGACAGGAAACAGCAGCCAGAGGAAAGGCCTGTCTGACAGGACATAACTCTGTTAGTCTATGGTGGAGACAAACATCTTTAGGCTATACTACTTGTGCTTAGTCTGTATCATTGGTGGTTTAACCTTATTACACCAGACCTCAGGATGTAATTATGTTAGCTGTTATGACTGGGGATGGACAGTGTTAGTCTGAATGAAGGGCTGGAGACTGGGGTAGATGAGGGGCCAGTGCAGTGTCCTGGTGGTGATTCAGTCTGCTGTATGTACACTACCCAGAGCGGGCTTGGTTGAAGGGATTGGGTACCCTATCCTCCACACAGCCCCCACCCCCCACCCCCCACCCCCGCACACAAACACACACACATGCACAATCCCTAGTCATAGAAGTACACCCACACCCAGAAGGAACAACTAAATCAAGAAGCCCTGCATGAACGGTCCAAACATCATGACAACCTTTCTCATAACCGGTCTTCTGCAGCCCTGTGTCAGTGTGTGTGTGTGTGTGTGTGTGCGTGTGTGAGTGTGTGTGTGTTAATGCGTGTTTGTAGAATGCACGTGTGTTTTCCAGCAACAGACGTGACTGGGGCTTCAATCTCAATACGCTTTACAGCTTGATGTCTGATAATAGATGTTATTTCAACAACAGTCTCTATCATTATCCATCTGAAAGCAGCTAATTCAGCAATCCTGGTAATAATAATCCTGGTTGTGACAAGTGGCTCTGGTTAATTCCTGAGTTTGTCATCCGGCTGGTAATTATTGTGACGGAGAAAAAGCTAAATGTAAATTAGAGAGGAGGGTCTCCTGTCTGGTCAAGCTTCCCCTTGAAAACATCCTTATATATATATATCCATGAATGAACCTCCAATATATTTCCTTTCCTTCAGTAGAAAACAAAACATCCACAACATACACCAGCTATAGTATACATTATATTTCCTCTAGTCTACACAAAACACATGTACAATAATATCACTACCATTCGGACAAAAACAATGACCACAATTACCATTGAAGTTTCATATGCAGTATTGACCGCATATATGCATTACTCACAGTAACTATGAATCATATCTGTTCTCCTCTTGCTGTGAGAGGACCAGGAATAGCTACAGCAAACACGAACCAGGTCCTCCACACTGACACGTTCATTAAGACTATCCTCTAGACACCTTGAAAGAGGACCATCCTGTCAGTCTAGCCATGCTAGACTCCTGAGCCATGCTGACAGCCAGATAACCCTGTGGCTCAACCACCCTGAGGGGGGATGGCATGGCAGGGTGGGTGGGCACTGTGGGCCAGTCGGCCATGACACACTTTCATTGTTTGTCTACAGCATTGTATGTGTACCAGATCAGAGAGCATGAGATACAGGATAGCTAAATTAAAGCAAGGGAACCCTTCCAGGTCAGTGGATGGGGAGAGAGAGAGAGCTAGAGATAGAGTTATAATATATATACGTTATACAGTGTCGAAAGAACAACCTGGCACACTCTCTAGTCTTCTGGACCGATGTGGCAAGGATGGAGGAGGAAAACAGGAAAAAAATTGAATACAACTTCCCCATCTGTGTTGTGTATGTGCAGGCGTGTAAGCATGTGTTTGTGACACAGAAAGGCAAGCAGTCTTCAAATGGAAAATAACTATAAAAAGTACACATGCAGTTCATCCATTACATGACCCAGAGTGAGAAACAGGCTTTGGTCAGTTTTGATCTCTCTTTCAACCCCACTCGCTGCTCTCACACTAGGGCCAAGCGGCTAACAAAGAGCTCTTCACCAGCTCAGCGAAGCCTGTGTGCTCTGCTGGCTCACCCTTCCAGATGCTGAGGAAATTCCCTCCATTCTTCATGAATGACTCAAATGTGGAAGAGGCACAAACAGAAAATGGCATGGTAAAATGCATGGTTACAAACCTGAAACTAGTGTTAGAAGTCACAGAACTATCCATATTCTTCCAACAGATTTATCTACCCCTGTTTTATCTGTTAATACCCCACAGATGAAACTGGCCCTTCTAAATGTTAGATCACTAAATAACAAAACATTTCTAGTTAATGATCTGGTCAAAGAAAACAACTTAGACTGCATCTGTCTAACAGAAACCTGGCTAAACAATGACACAGCAACAGCAACTTTGATAGAAGTGTGTCCGCCTGATTACAGCTTTCACCAAGTTTCTAGGACATCAAAAAAAGGTGGAGGAGTCGCAGCTATTTTCTCCTCTAAACTGTTGTTCAAAATCACTGAGCTAGGTGAATTCACATCATATGAATATCTTGCTATAGAGCTCAAAACCGAATCAATACTTTTTGTTATTATATATCGGCCACCCAAGCACTCGCCAATATTCATACAAGAATTCTCTGAACTATTATCACTATGTGTCACTAGATATGACAAAGTAGTTTTATCCAAGAAATATCCAAGTAAATAAAAAAATAAATGAGCCGACTAACCATGATTGCTCTCTGAATGAAATGGTAGAGAACCTCAATGATGCACTATTATCTGTGTTAGACTCTGTTGCACCACTGAAAACCAAAAAGAAGTGCACAAGCAGAACCTCCCCATGGCTGAGAAATAAAAATGTTAGTGAAACAAAAAGAAAATGCCGTGCAGCAGAGAGAAAATGGAGGAAAACAAAGATCACTATCCACTACAATATCTACAAAGATACACTAACCACCTATAACAAAACCATCCGTCTAGCAAGGAGAGAATATTTCTCCAACATTATTACAGAAAATGCTAGAAATTCCAGAGTTCTTTTCTCCACCATTGACCAGCTGCTAAACACTGTCCCTGCTCCACCTCCATCCTCAGTAGTTAAATGTGAAGAGCTTGCTTTGTTCTTCAAGAACAAAATAACTTTGATCAGAGCTAGTATTATTAATAGTGGGGTTGAAACTGACATCAGTAGATTCTGCAACATAACCATGAGCACATTTACCTGTATCACACTTAGTGAACTTTCCAAAATTGTCAGCGAATGTAACTCCACAACCTCAGATATTGATCCTATACCCACAACATTCTTTAAGCGAGTGTTTGATAGTGTCTCAGGTCCGGTGCTAGAGATTATAAACACATCCCTTAGAACTGGCGTTTTCCCAGATGCCTTCAAAACAGCTGTTGTAAAGCCCCTATTAAAGAAACCCAAATTGGATAACAGTCTACTTGCAAATTACAGACCAATATCAAACTTTCCATTTATTAGTAAAGTACTGGAAAAGATAGTTTTAGTCCAATTAAATTATTTTTTTGAAGAAAATAACATCCTGGAAGTCTCGCAGTCAGGTTTCAGGAAATATCACAGTACTGAAACTGCTCTCACCAAAATAATTAGCGACCTCAGACTAAACTCTGATGCAAATAAAGTCTCTATCCTTATCCTGTTAGATCTCAGTGCAGCATTTGATACAATTGATCACGACATCCTAATCAATAGACTGGAAAAGCTTATTGGGTTCACGGATAGTGTATTGAACTGGATGAAATCATATATCACAGGAAGGAAGTTTTATGTTAGTTTAGGTGACCATAGGTCCAAGAAACATGAGAACTGCTACGGGGTTGCTCAAGGAAGCTGCTTAGGTCCATTACTTTTTTCTCTTTATATGTTACCACTCGGCGACATAATCAGAGAACATAACATAGATTTCCATAGCTATGCGGATGACACACAACTATATATATCCACTGAACCCAACGATGCAACGGCCATCAATTCCATTACCAACTGCCTGTTGGCAATAAACAAATGGATGAACGCTAACTTTCTTAAATTAAATGAAGACAAAACCGAAGTCCTACTATGTGGCCCCAAATCCAAAAGAGAGATGCTTATTAAGAATCTTGGAGGTTTAACCCCCTGTCTTAAACCAGAGGTGACGAGTCTCGGTGTAATCCTGGACTCAGATTTGAATTTCAACTCTCACATTAATAAAGTGACCAAAACAGCTTTCTTTCACCTGAGGAATATAGCAAAGGTACGACCATTCATAAACCAAAATGATGCAGAGAAGTTAATTCATGCTTTTATATCCAGCCGGCTGGACTACTGTAACGCACTTTTCACTGGTATTCCCAAGAAAACCACTGAAAGACTACAGCTCATTCAAAATTCTGCAGCTAGATTATTAACCAAAACTAAAAGGAGAGAACACATTAGTCCTGTCCTAGCTACTTTACACTGGCTCCCTGTTACCTTCAGAATTGACTTTAAGGTCCTTTTCCTCACATACAAAGCTCTACACGGACAAGGACCTAGCTACATTGCTAACTCCTTTATAAACTACACACCAGCTAGAACACTGCGATCATCAAATGCAGGCCTATTAGAGGTCACCAGAAGCAGTCATAAGAAGATTGGTGATTCGGCCTTTGTCAATTACGCCCCAAAACTATGGAACAAATTACCCATAAATATTAGGGAAGCAAACACTCTAGACATTTTTAAAAGACAGCTTAAAACCTACCTTTTTACCGAAGCATTTAAGTAATTTTATCTCAAAAGGGTTTTCCTACTTTTATTAATTATATTATTGTTACTTTTAAGATGCATGTTTAAAGTTGGTTTCTCTCTTGAACAGAGATCTTATTGGGATTTGTATTTTTCTTTGAATTGTTTATCACTTGTATTATTGTTTTTATTGATTTTATGTAAAGCACCTTGAGCTGCAATTCTTGTATGAAATGTACTATATAAATAAAGTCTTACTTACTTACAAGAAGCTGTGCTGCGCCCCCTCCCCCCCCTCCACACACACACAATCCCCACCCCCCTACTCTGCACACACACACACTCCCCGCCCCTCTCCAGCTCTTAATTTCAATACAACGTGAAGCTCAACTATAAATCATGCACGGCTTCCCCTCCACCTCAAGGCTGTGACCTCCCACACGCGAGACAGCCATGCAGGAGCAGAGCCGCGTGCCAGGTGACCCCCTGTGCCCCAGCGACAATGCTGAGGTGTTCAGGTCTTGTTCAGGTTAGGGTTAGCGCTATATGAGCTGCGAGAGTGGCCGTGTTCGACTGCTCCTCTGTTAAACTCTCTCTGTTCAGAGTCAGGGAGACAGATACTCCACTTCTTGGTTTGAGACTCTGACTCCGGGTATACCTCAGTGGTTAGAGCACATGTCTTCAAATCATGAGATCTCAGGTTTAATCCCCCCCTGTATGTGGATTTGAATGAAACCTTCTGCTAAATGAATGCGTTGTTGTTATTCAGACTGCATGTCTTACCTCCATAGAAGCCAGGTCCCTCCCCACACAGGGATGCAGCTGGGAGACAGACAGAAAACAAGACAGGCATGTCAGCACAGTCAACCTAGCTCCTGTAACTGTGATCGTACTGTTGCACTGTGGTTAAAGGCAGCATAGGCAATGTTGTTGAGAAGCACTTTTTGTCATATTTGCCGAAATAAACTTCACATCTTGATAGCAACCAATACATATAAAGGTTTGACGATAATTTGAAATTAATCCGACATCTGTGGGCGTTGCAAGACTGTAATAAACGACTAATGATTGGACGGGCTATCAGTCGACCTACCTACCAGCGCGCACTCTGCCCCTGCACTCAATGCGCGTTACTATAGTTTTGTGGGAGTGGCTTTGAAGGGAGGGGGTGGGATATTATGGTTTGAATTGTTTGGAATTTAAGCTAAAATAGCTAGCTTCGCACAACTTGAGTACACAACCTTTAAGTCACTGAGGTGTTATAGTTTGCACTGCTGTATGCTTTATCTTTGTTCTCTTCTGTGCCTGGTAGCTGAGAGGTGGTTACTTTGGGATGTGGCTGGTAAATACAGACTTTCCCTGGACTCTGACCACCAAGATACTGATAGAAATTAGCACTTCTGCTCCTTGATCTTCTGCTGCACTTTCTACACTATTTGTAATTGTGTACATCATTTTGGAACAACAAGTCTTATGATTGGATAAAATGTCTACCAGCAAGTGAACACAGCAATACTACAAAAAGTTCATATCTGTATACAGGGTTTCCATAAATAATGTTGTCCTGCGTGTCAGCCTTGGCTGTCCTCATTCATCTGTGTGTCTCTGTGTCGTACGTACAGCACTGCTCTGCAAGCTTAGGCAACTGTGCACTGCCAGCTAAGGGAATCAGGTTTTCAGTAAGTTTTGACATGTTTTGTTAATGCTTCCATACATTTGTTTGGCCAGTGTTTGTCCATAGGATGAAAGATCGTCCTATCATCTATGCACTGGCAGCAGACTAGTACTGCAGGCAGAGAGCTGATTTGAGATACTGGGTTTTGATCCTAAATTGAGATTCATCACTTGATGCATCAGTATATAGCGTCACACATATTGTTGCGTTGAACAGCCATAGTACTCATAGGAACAAAAATATCTCAACCCATTGCAGCTGTCGTCATCATTTCTTACCAAACAAAAACAGGACATGCCATATGTTGGCCCGACGCCCCTACTTGAATCTGCTGTTTATGTAACAATGGTACATTAACCATGTGACTCTCTCCTTGTTGGTTGACGCCCTCAACATAAATGTGATGCCAGTGTCCCCTGGCTATGGGGTCGACCCATTTCCATTTTAGTTGGTCGGATGGCAGCTGAGTTGAGGAAAGAGCAGCCATACATAGCCCTGCATTAGGAGGTGTGTGTGTTTGGGGGGGGGGGGTGGGTTGAGGAGTGGAGGAATAAGTGGATGGGTGAGGGGATGAGTGGAAGGGTGGGGGGGGGGAGGCGAGTTAGAAGGGGTTGGGGGGGGTGGAGGGGGAGAGGAGGGTGTGATATGTTTTGGGCAGGCCATGTTCTTTTGACATTGCCTACAGTGAAGTTGAGGCAGTCGTGACTCACACACTTCCTCGTGTCAAAACTATATCTCCACCATCCGTAAAGGAGCTGCGTTGGGAACCAGAGAAACATCCTCCGTCCAAACACACATTTTACGGTTCAGTTGAAATCAAATCTGAGAGAGGTGATCACATAAGACAAAGAAACATGTTTTGTTTTGTTTTTCCCAGCCAGGTCTGTTTTAGCGCTGTACAAGTGGTGGTTTGTGTGTTATCACCATAAACTGCTGCAGTATCCTGTGATAAGGTTCTATGTAAACGGAATGATGAAAGACAAAAAATAGGAACCCTTCGTCCATAAAAAATAAAACTGACATGCAAAATAATGCCCTGGCTGGGTAACATCATAATGACATTGAAATGGCAGTCAGGCATAATTTAGCCCAACAGAAAATAAATGGAAAGGATTTTCATGGGATGAATATCATAATGTCATGATTTGCAACAGAACAAGCAGCTTTGGAAGGTTGAAAGGCCGAGTTTGAAAGGTTTCCATAAAAAAAAAATGTTCTTCCGCAAGATCTAAAATAAGATTGGAAGGCTTGCGTAATGTTTTTATTTGCTGAAAATTAATGTTGCGCAAGAGTCCAAAAAAGTAGGCAAGGTCACAACGCAGCTGTGTCGCAGTGCAAATGTAATGTAATAAAGTTAAAATTGGGGGGGGGGGGGGTAAACATACAGAATGAGCAGCAGTTTTCAGATCACTATTTACCAGACTTTAAATCTGGAAAACAAACAAACTGGGAGAACAGTGACACATTTGAAACTCTGTAAATGTGTAAAAAGAGTGCTGCAGTTGCTGTGCTGCAGTTGTGAAGAACTAAACCTCAAATACACAATAATGTTTGCTAACTGTTTGTTTAGCAATGATGTTAACGTGTTCATTTTTTTCAGTCTATCAAAACATTTTGCAAGCCTTCAAAACTTAGTTTGGATATGGCAATTGAATTTTATGAAAATCGAAAGAAGAAAAAAAATCACCCTATGGATTTGAACTTGTTTTGGTTTCAAAATTACAACTGGATGCCCAGAAAAGAGAGATTATTTTGACCCAACATGAGTTAATATTAAAAGTATTTTGACAAACATCTTTGTTATTGAGCAACCCGAGTACTCACCCGTGGAGGAGAGTGCTAGAGCCAGACCCAGACCCAGAAGGTGAACAGGGATGTTCAGCATTGTGCTCTGTCTACTTGTGCTTAGAACCACAGCTAGTGGAACATCAGCAGGAGACCCTGTACAGAGAGAGACAGAGGGAAAGAGAGGGATAGAGAGAGAGAAAGAGAATGACGAGAGAGAGGGAGGGAGGGAGGGAAAGAGAGAGTACAAATAAAGTAATGCCAGACATGGAACCATAAGCTCATTTGTATCCTAACGCTGCGTTCACACTGCAGCGGAGCGGAGCGGAGCGTTGCAAGTTGGATTTTATCAACTTTATGTAAATGAGGAGCGTGAAAACGCTAGCGTTGGCCAATCGGATTGGTTTCTTGTTTCTTGTAACGTGTTCGTCATGGTAAACATTTCTAGGTTTGACAATTTCAAGATGGAGGAGAAACTTTTCGTATGTGTCTGCACACCCAGTTCTGTTCAGAACAAAGTTACTAATGTGACGAGCCTGAATTTAAAGAATACATTAAACTAATAATGCATGGTGCATGGTTGCCGATGTCGTCATTGTTCCTAGTGTGTTTTTATAGCCTACTTTTAAATTTAGTCTCGTCACATTACGTGACTGTTCTGTGCCACTGCTAGCTCGCTAGCCCAGCCTACAAACGACTGGTTGAGTGACCTGTGGCGTAACATGTATTCTACTGTAATCTTGCACTAGTAAAATCTTGCACATACATAAATGTTGTGTAAAAGTGGTATTTTGATCGATATTGTGAGTACATGAACCCAAATCTGCACGCTTGGCCATGACTACAACAGTGACCTTAGAGAACTACAACTCTGTATTAACTTGTCTAACACGCCCCCGAGCGTGGTGTACTGTGGGAAGGCAAGCGATGCAGAGCGTTAAAAAACGCTGCAGTGTGAACGCAGCGTAAAAGAGCCCTTTGGATTCATTTAGCTAAGTTGCTAAGAGCATTAACATCCATGTAATGTACTTAGGAGAAGAGGATGTACGGACGCTACAACCTTTTTAAAGCTAAAGTTGAAAACCTTGAGCATTATCAATATTTTGACCCGAATTACTATTCTGTTGGTGTTGTGACAGTGACGTGTGAGCTACTTGATGAACCACAGTAACGCCTCCTGTGACTCATCAGATGAGTCGCAACAGAATCAGGGAGCGGAGAAATGAAGGAACAGCTGATCTGCATGTTTTACAGCAGGCAAAGCAACCACACAATCAGAGAATCATCAAATCAAGACGTATCCTTTCACCTCCTCACGCTCACAATATCTACAGTTTTCTTGAACAACAAGGAAGCAGAATCCGAGTTCATCAGGTTCGACTGTGAACGCTTGCAATACAACACCAAGAATAGCTGCTCTCCCACACAGAGCGTACATACCAAACATGCTGTACTGTACTTGACTCAAACCCAATATGTGGAGACTGCATGAGAGAGTGCCTGGCCACACAACTCACAGTATAGCATCCATGAGCAGGCAGCACGGCAGTGACAGACGCTGTGCTCATGTCAGCCTCCCAGGCACCTCACCATGGGACTGGCTCCCACTAACAGGTTGACACATAATGATTGACAAGTCAACGGTTGTCATGAGCAACCCAGGGCACTGTTTGTGTATAATAGATTTAAGTGAATTGGCTGTGGCTGAATGCTGCTTGCCCTCCAGACCTGACCAGGCCAGGCTTGAACATGACATCTCAGATGCAGGATGAGAAAGAGGAAATGGCACGCAACAGCTGTTTGTGAAGCACACTTGTCTGTAGAAGGAGCGGGCGGGGGAGGGGAGGAGGAGAGTAGAAGGGGGAAGAGAGGGAGGAGGGGAGGTGGGGGATATGGGGCAGAGGGAGCTCCGTGTGTCTCTCGGGAGGAGAGCCGTAGGGAGAGACAAGCAGGAGGTAATGATGTTGATCACCAGTCACTCACCAGGCTTACACAGACTCTCCGGGGCTTCTAGCCGATAGCTAATGGATTACACCAACAGTACAACTGGAAAATAACTGGCGTTGTTGTGATGCACAGTACTGGCATCAGGGTATCCAAAATTCTTTGACATTTGCCAAGTCCTGGACTGACTCCATCAAGTATAATGTCCAAATCTGTGTCATAACAAGTTCAATTTAAAGATGGGAAATTCTGTATCTGTTAATGCAAAAATAAAGCAACAATCAACAACAACAAATTTGATATTGATTTTCACACGTTAGGTTGGATTAGTAATAAACTGTAGTGTCAAGTTTGAGTTTAATGGTACAACAGTGTGATCTTGATATTGATTGTAAGAGTCGGGGGTATTAGCGGACACAGTGAGGTGTGACATCGGATTGAAATCTCAGTAATCACCAGACAGTCATTACAGTGAACTGACTGTAACAAAAGATGGGCATGTGATAATCGACAGAAAGAGAGAGAGAGAAAGAGAGAGAGAGAGAGAGAGAGAGAGAGAGAGAGAGAGAGAGAGAGAGAGAGAGAGAGAGAGAGAGAGAGAGAGACGAAACAGAGAGATAAGCTTACACAGACATAATGTAGCAGTAAAACAGAGGGGATTTCATCTGCACGCTGTCCGTATCCTAGCAACACCTTTCTAAGGGAACAGTTGTGCTAAGGGGCCTTTTGTGCATGTGAAGAAAAACTATGCAAACATTAAATTGTAACCTGGAATGGCATTATTGCTGTAAACAGTGGTCAGCTAAAGAAAGCAAAATTATGTGGTCTTATGAAACACAGCTCCTAAGGACAAAACTCTCTCCTCTGTGCTCTTCAATAGGAAACTGGTTTATTTATTATGAAGGAATTATGACTGTAAGTTATGAATCATGAATGCACTTAATAGGGGCACTTAGTAGATTAGTGGAAGGACATGGAGGTTGACCTATTAGTCAAGAGAAGAGTTTAGACATCAGATCTCCATGGCATATACAGTAACTAGCTGTAAGATTACAAATAAAATATAGTTTTTTTGTAGCTCATGTATGTAGCTCATGTATGTAGCTCAGGATAACCCTTTGGATAAAAGCATCTGCTAAATGAATACATTAATCTTACATAAAAACAGACTGGCCAAAGACAGAGCCCTGCCACAAATAATCAATATTAACATGTCACAGTTAATTCTCCTATTTTCCAGTCAGAATGAGATGACAAGAGCTCCTCGCTCACTTAGCACACTCAATCACCAGCAGAGCAGACTTCAAAAAAAGGCCCTCGCTAACGCACTATCAATTACCACAGTCTGACACAGGACAGCCATTTTAATTGCTTGAGGTCTGACATCAACAAAAAATATAGAATTGAAATATTCTACAGACATTTTTCCTTTTGCTGTGTGAAATCAGAAGATGCTAAAATCACACATACATTTTCACCTCTGCACTTGAGAATCAGAATCAGCTTTATAAGTTTGCATAAACAAGGAATTCACTATGGCAGGAATTTGCATACGGTAAACAAATAAGAGTTAAATATAAGATGTAGAAAATATTAAATGTAGAACATTTACGACAGTATCTAAATAATTCTAACCTTTACTATACAATGTAAAAACAATTATATCGATAAATATATAAAGAAGTGTAGCAGAGCCAACAGACAAACCACGTACCATCACACCTTTCCCCTACCCCCGACAAGGAGAAAGGGGGTTTTCCCCCTTTGTCCTTATCTCCAGAGCAGGAGCTTCAAAGCTACTGGCCCAGCATAGGGTCAGAAGGTAGACCAAAATGGCCTTACAGTATGGAGACAAAAGATTTTAAGGAAGAACTAACTTTTCTGGATTTACAAACATATTCTCAAGGACTACATGGCTCATGGACACTATTTCAATGACAGTTGATGTGTTATAATGTATGCTTTCCCTTTAATGCTGTGTTGATATAATTTGATGTTTTAATGTAACTTCCTTTCCTGTTATGATAAATCAGTCAATCTTGATATCAAAATGATTCTAATCTACAAACTAAACCATTTATTAATGTTGTATTGTTATTTTTTGAAGTATAAGCAATACATGGACATTTGAAATAGCTGAACTCTGAAAAGTTATCAACCACTTCACATCCATACGTCAATCTCAGGATGGACGCCCAGGTGGGAGTAACTGACCAATCAAAGAGTTCACCTCCAAAAGGATACCCCCTTTCTCAAGGATTATAAAACCTCGACGCACAAGCAATCCTGGCTTTTTCGCAAGGATTCACCGGAAGTGTTCACGACACATCTGACCTATCCTTCTCAATCAGCAACTCACTGGACCACTAGGAACTTGAACGAAAGATTCCTTTGCTCTAACCGTTTGACAACGATGAACGTAACTTTGACTCTTCTTCTTCAAACTGACAACAGTAACTGCGATATTGCTACATTTCTTACTTGTGAACATTGGCATATTGTGATTTAATTTGTTACGTTGGATTTTAGTTTGCAAATGATTTAACCTAACTTTCGTTGGGATTAGTTAACATACTCTCCCATTGCTCTCCAGAAGCCTATCTCTCTCTCTCCCTTCCCCCTCCCCACGCGCTCTCAACCTACCATCTTGTGCCAACCCTCATCATAGTTTAGGACTGTTCAACTCACCTTCAACTAACCTATAACTTCTCTGGTATTTGTTCATTATAATTACATTTCCTTAAATAAATCATTGTTTATAATACTCGCGTTATCCCTCACATTATCTGATCTGCTCTACTTTCATAGAATTCACTACTTAAGATTAGACTGATTATTACGAAGGCTATTATTCAATATTATTCAATAAGGTTTCCTCTGTCCCTTTAACAAATAAGAGGTGGTGCCCCCAAGAACTACATACTTTATTATAAATTAAGTATTGCTAATCTTAAACGAGCAAACCCCGCTACAGAAGATATAAAGAAGAGTGCATTGTGTGACCAATATCTCCAAGCATGGTTGAACGGTAGCCCCCTAGGGGGGCTAGGGCATGATTCTAGCACATAGGGAGAGTAAAGGAGAGAAGCCCCCACCAAACCCTTTTCTACGCTTGGTCTGATCCCAGCTGCATAATAGAGTTGGAGTCGTAATGCCTTATCACCCGGGTCAAAGCCAAGGAGGAACGGGGGGGTGGGGGGAAGAAAGGAGAGAGAGTAGTGGTAAACCTCACAAACAGGATGGAGGGGATGTTGATCTCTCCTTCCTCCTCCTTGTCCTATCTTCAACGCCCACCCACACCGCCAGCACCAATGATTAAGAGCAGATTGGACTTAATCCAGATGGACAAAGCCAAGATGAGGTTAACACTGGCTTGGTTTTTAATCAGGAAAACAGTGAGAATCACTACAGGTCACCGGGGTGCCTTCTCATAAGAAGACATATGTAGTGTGTACTTCCAGAACAAAAGGAGGAACTATTTGATCACTTGAGGCTCCCTACAGATCTGTGCATTTGTTTTTGTTTTTGAGAATGTATGTTTCTTTATTTAATGTAGAATTAATGTGTGTCTCACGTTAATGAGAATAATTATAGGAAATGAAACTGAAAAGCTGATGACTTGAGAGGGCCAAATATCATATCCTACCTTACTGAACATGCTGTCTCATCTGTCAACGCTGCCGGGGATAATAATAATAAGACTTTATTTATATAGCACATTTCATACAAGAATTGCAGCTCAAGGTGCTTTACATAACATCAATAAAAACAATATTATAAGCAATGTTGGGGTAGTTACTCAAAAAAAGTAATAGATTACACATACTAGTTACTTTAAAAAAAGTAATGCTTTACTTTACTAGATTACTCACTGCTGAAAGTCACTACACTACTAGTTACATTACTTTTGGATTACTCCGTGACATTACCTGAGATGCACTTGCCAAATAACAATATATATGCCCAAATCAACTCATACTTATTATAATGAGAACAGATCTCTCTTTTATGCTTTTTAATACCACAAAGCTGACAAAAAAAGTTGTGAGAATCAACCTAAAAGTTGTCAAGCATAACAACAAGGCTACAGAACTGGCAGTAAGCAAAATGTCTCCAAATAAAATAATGCTTAAAACTTTAAATGGCAACATTTCCTCTACTATGTATGCTGCTACAAGCCTGTTTATCTCTGCTTTGGTAACCTGCTGATGTTGAAAGTCAAGTCGTGGCTGCTTGGCTGGTGTCGGCAACAATGGCAACGGCAACCTTTTATCGGCGTCCTATGCTATAGTCTTGAGTTAGCATGTTGCCATTGAAGATGCTTTGACAGATTAGAGGTTGTGTTCGCGGCGGTGAAAAGGTGTTTTTGGCGTGGGCACAATGTACATTGTGCAGTTACGTTTTTGTCCTTTCGCGCAACTAATACGAAGTAATGTGCATACATCCATCCCTCAAAAGATGTCCTAAGCGGCTCGAGTTCAGGAGGCGAAACAAGAAGGGCAGATCTGCCCTTCTTGTTTCGCCTCCTGAACTCTGGGGCTAAGTCAACTGACGAGTGTTAAGCAAACACACGTAGCCTACTGTAAAGGGAAGTTTGATTTGTTTTTTTCTCCTCCCGATATGCAGATCGCAGTAATGCAAGTAACGCAAGTAACGCAAGACATTTTTGTATTAGTAACTGTAATGCGATCACTGAAGTTATCAACAGTAATGCGTTACATTACTGTGTTACTGTAATCAGATTTGATTACCCCCAACACTGATTTCTAAGTAATAGGCCTACAAGTAATAAAACCCTTCTGAACACAGGCCGCAGTCTTTGCGGTATCTCGAGCCAGTCTTTGGGGTATCTCGAGCCACAGTCTTTGTGGTTTCCCAATATAAATAAAAATGTCAAAATATAAGAAAACTAAACAAAACCCAAGCTCAGACCTCATGCTTGCGTGTAAAAAGTGCTATACAAATGATTTGATTTGATTCCCTAATATTTATGGTAATGTGTTCCATAGTTTTGGGGCGTAATTGACAAAGGCTGCATCACCAATCTTCTTATGACTGCTTCTGATGATCGCATTGTTCTAGCTCGGCGTTCCCCAACCACCGGTCCGCGGACCGGTACCGGTGGTTGGTACCGGGCCGCACAGAAAAAACAATAATAACATTATTTCCTTTTAATTGATTATCAGAGTCTGAAAGATGTTTTATTCTGAAAAAAATACCGGATTCTCTCCTTCTCTGCGGGCCTTTTCCCCTGAGCAAAAAAGCTCTGCAAAGACGTTTGTTTACTCATTTTTTAGTAAGTTTGTGGGCTTCATTGAGCGGTAACTATCACGCGCGTCTCGAGAATTCAGACGTTTTGGCACAGTTGGCGTTCCATACTCTTGACACATGATGACACGTGATACTTACCACTCAATGAAGCCTGTTTGAGACAACAGGTGCATTCGACATGGACTGCGGCTGCATGAGACGACCGGCGAGAGTAGCCGCTTGCAGTCGGGGAGGAGTTGAAAACGGTTCTGTGAAGTCGGACATTCCAGCTTCTCGTGGTTTTCTGCGTTGACGTCCGTCATGGCCGATCAAGCGCTGTTTGCTTACTTTACTTAATTTTTTATTAAACTTAGTCTTTCCGTTAGTGAAGAGGCGGACTAAAACCCTTTCTTCAACACAATTTTAATTCAATTAAACTGTTTGGTCCGTATTTGGCGAAACTGAAGGTATCAGAATAATTACAAAACACGCGTCAAAGTTGTCGTGTGTGAGTGGCCAATCATGAAATAGCTGTGTCGTCATTAGAACCCGTGCAGTTGCTCTTGAGAAAATGTGCTCGGCTACACAGCTGGCAGTTCTCGAATCGATACTTTGATGGCTACGTCACAGTGACCTAGCCTAGGCGCCGTCTCAAGTCGGACAAAAAGTCAAACCAGAATTCACTGTTTCAAGTCAGCCGCCTGCAGCCGGCTGCAGCGCTGCATGAAGTCAGTCCATGTCTAAAAGCAGCACTGCCATCACCCATTGGCAGTAGGATGATTGGATGAAGATTGGGCCGATGTATTTGTCATACATATGAATGGTGTTTCTGCCTATGCAAATTAGGACATATTCAATAAGTGTGGAGCTCATGTGCATATTCAATCTAATTTCAAAAGAAACTTGTAATACAAAAAAAGTTACTTTTCATGTATACCTTTACTATGTTAAGTTTTATTGTGGTAGGAGTAAAGGAAAACATTAAGCCTATTTGGGTGTATTTTGGGCATATTCGATTAGTGTATAGCTCATTTGAATATTAAAATTCATTTTCCAAGAAACTTGTAATACAAAAATGTTTACTTTTCATGGGTAGTTTCATTGTGTAACGTTTAATTTTGATAGGAGTAAAGGAAAAAAAATAGCCCCATTGGGGTGTAATGTTGTCTGGCCTTATTGGCACACATTTCGTATTGATGAGAATTAAACATATTTCCACAACTAGGATTTCTTTGGATTTTAGTATGTTGTTCTGGACACCTCATAGAAATGATCTATGCTGAAAAAAAATATTTTACAATTAGTCTGTCGTAAAACGTTAATTTGCCTGGACTATCTAGCAATGTAGCTAGGTCCCTAGGTCCCTAGCTAGGACAGGACGAATGTGTTCTCTCCTGTTAGTTTTGGTTAATAATCTAGCTGAGTTTTGAATGAGCATTAGGGCCCGATCTTGCACCCAGCGCAATTGACTTTGTCAACGACGCAAGTATCATTCCTAGTTTGCACTCGACGCAAAGCTGACTTTTCCCTCCACAGACGCACGTCGAAATGACCTTGCGCTCCCGTGGGCGGTTCAGCGAAAAAGGAGGCGTGTTCCGGCGCAAACGTTCCCTGGTGCTATTTTGCAGTTTCCGAAAAACAATTCCGCCACTGACCAGGAAAAACGTGGTCTAAAGTCAATGGCGCATTATTCAGATGCTATTTTAAGGGCGCAAGCTTGGTCCGTGCACACTGCTGGCGAGGCCAGGGTCTTCTTTCTGCGAAGCTACGTTACATTGTTTTGATTTATGGCGTGTTACATTTCTTCAATGATGATGACGCTCTGATTGGTTTATTGCACGTTACGCCCAAACCACACCCATTAGTAATGTAGCTACTTCGGACCTACCCATTTTAGATTTGCGACAGGCGCAAAGTCATTTATCCCACCGGCAAAATAGCAACCGAGCCGGAGTCCCGCCCACAAAGTTACTTGCGCTTTGCGGTTTGGTACTTGCGTTTCAGATCGTCAAAATAGGGGGGTTAGTCTTTCAGTGTTTTTTGGGGGAAGACCAGCGGAAAGTGCGTTACAGTTGTCCAGCCGGCTGGATATAAAAGCATGAATTAGCTTCTCTGCATCATTTTGGTTTATGAATGGTCGCTATATTCCTGACGTAAAAGAAATCTGTTTTGGTCACTTTATTAATGTGAGAGTTTAAATTCAAATCTGAGTCCAGGACTACACCAAGACATCATGGTTTAAGCCAGCGGGTTAAACCTCCTAGATTCTTAGTTAGCATGTCTCTTTTGGATTTGGGGCCACATAGTAGGACTTCAGTTTTGTGTTCATTTAATTTAAGAAAGTTATCATTCATCCATTTGTTTATTGCCGACAAGCAGTTGGAATTTATGGCTGTTGCATTGTTGGGTTCAGCGGATATATACAATTGTGTGTCATCTGCTATGGAAATCTTATGTTGTCTGATTATGTTGCCGAGTGGTAACATATAAACAGAAAAAGTAATGGACCTAAGCAGTCCTTGAACAACCCCCAAAGCAGTTCTCATGTTTCTTAGACATATTGTCTCCTAAACTAACAAAACTTCCTTCCTCTAATATATGATTTCATCCAGTTCAATACACTATCCCGTGAACCCAATAAGCTTTTCCAGTCTATTGATTAGGATGCCGTGATTAATGGTATCAAATGCTGCACTGAGATATAACAGGATAAGGATAGAGACTTTATTTGCATCAGAGTTTAGTCTGAGGTCGCTAATTATTTTGGTGAGAGCAGTTTCAGTACTGTGATATTTTCTGAAACCTGACTGAGAGACTTCCAAGATGTTATTTTCTTCAAGAAAGGAATTTAATTGGACTAATACTGTCTTTTCCAATAATTTACTAATAAATGGAAGATTTATGATTTGGGATAATAAATGGGACTAAATATTGATTGAATTGAAATGAGAGAAAATGCTGATTGGTAAACCTCCAAGCCTGCCTGAGACTGTGGTGTTATTACCAGTCTGGCCTTAAAGCATTCCTCATCAATTCATCTCACAATCTGGTGGATGATGCTTATAGAATTCCCACAGTGTTTTGCTATAGCAAGTCACCAATTGTAGCTTCATGCTGAATCATTGTTGTAGCATTGAGTAACAAGCAGTGCTATAGCCAGTCTTCCCATGAATAATTTATCCCCAAGTCATTGATATATGCATCTAATATGAGCCAAGGAATATATGGTCAGCCACTTCACACACATCTGCTCAGCATTGAAACATCGTATACTACTCTATTTCCAACCTACTATGGCTCCATGAGCTCTGGGTAGGTGTTCCTTTGTGCCGACAGCCATCAGGTTGGGCGTCCCAGAGGGCAGACAAAATGATTTTACGGAGGAGAACTAGACCTAGGCCACCCAACTGTTTTAGACAGGAAACAAAAACAGCCAAGCCACACCTTCAGACGCAGAAAGAACCTTCCAGCTTTGATTAGACTCCCTGTGGCTCCCAGCGAGCCACTCACTACCGGAGACAAAAACACTTGCAGAGAATGTTTCTGTCAATAATGGCTTGGTGGCTGGGTTTCAAGGACTGAAGTGTACAATCTCAGAATACCACAATCTCACCTTCCTGCTGAACCAACAGCAGAACAATATCAAAAAGCTATAGCTTGACATGAACCAAGGGAAAAGAGTGCAGGAGAACAGAAACGCCTGTTAAAGTAACAGCTTTAAATCATATGGGAGTCAGGTGGCTGAGCGGTTAGGGAATTGGTCTAGTAATCAGAAGGTTGCCGGTTCAATTCCCCACCAGGCCATTGTGTCCTTGGGCAAGGCACTTCACCCTACTTGCCTCGGGGGAATGTCCCTGTACTTACTGTAAGTCGCTCTGGATAAGAGCGTCTGCTAAATGATTAAATGTAAATGTAAATGATGAACTATGGATGGTAGAACATGATTGACTTTACTGACACCTTCATAACGATAAGGTTAATGAAGTGAATGTTCATCAGACATGATTGAAAGTGTGTGTCTTAAGGCATGGTTTGCCCCAGAGCGTTCAGTGTTCTGTCAGGAACAGCAGACAGTGCCCCATGCAGCTGATAAAGACTGGATCCATGATGTAATCCTGTTGCGGACGGTCCAGTCATGCATTGCTCTTTGTGTCACTCTCACCAGCCACTTGTCATGCTAATGTAAGCCATTTATCCAGGCCCACCAGTCAACACAATTCTTTAGGGTCACGCAGTGTATGCCCCCTGACTGACCTGAATATCAATAGCACCATTGATTCAGTGCATGCGTTCGGGCCGTAGGCCAACAAATGAATCACATAAACAGAAACTCAGCAGACACTTTGAATGTTGTTTAAGGATATCGTACATGGACGATAAATCAACACTAAAAGCCATGAGAGAATGTGGCATACCTGTCACAGTTTTCATTACATTGCTAATATATGGTGGCACTAATCACTACCACCCCATAACAACATTTACAGCAAGTGAGTGGTTTGGCTGTAGGTGGGAGACGTATCTTTTAGAAAAAGTACTTTAAGCAAATTTTCACTAATGAAAGAAGGTAAAGTGACACTTAGTTAACCTATAGTTCTGTGTATGTGAATCACCAAGAATGTGCTGGTATTATTTTTAATAGACCTGTTTCATGGTCCAGATCTGACTGAGTTGAGTTGATGATTTAAACCGATATCTGCTGTGGACATTTCTGTTATGGTGCATTACCCTATGGATGAGCTAAAGGGCTTTGCTCACTTAAGATGTCTCTAACTGATAAAGCTACCATTGGATGACGCTGTCAAACCTCACAGTGCTGCAGAACCAGCTTGATCAAATCTCAGCCATGGAGTAAATTGTTTTTTTTTATGGAATATATTTCCACTGAGTTAATCTGTGATAACGTTTCACCAAGATGACCTTTCAATCCAATAGTCACACATTCAAGTTGCCTAACATGCTATACACCCCCACACAAAAGTGTGTGTTTATTGAAGTATGGAAGAATGAGTGTCATTTCAAGCACAAGCATGATTAATTGAGTAACAGGCAAAGGTCATAAAAGGCCTATACTCTGAAAGGACAGAGCTCTCTTTTCAATTACTTTATGGCACATCTGTCCTGTGAAGATATCAAGCTAAGTGTTCTCTATTGGAGAGCAATAACAAGCATTGGTACTTACACATCCCAACCCCCCATTAATAACTACGGTTCTCTCCAGTACAAGTAACTGTAATTATTGGCTGACAGACCAACACTTGAAATCACTGTCACCATGTGTCAAAACCCGCAGACAAAAATGCAAGTAAACTGCTTTTTTTTAATACAATAAGCATGTGTACAAATACATTTCTGGAAATAAAACTGTAAATCTGTACAAAGAAATGGAAAGTGGTTGAGTAAATATATCACACACAAAAAAAAGATTAATCACAGTACCTTCTCTATTCATCACATTATTGGATTAAATAAATGAATCCAACATTAGGCGACAGATTAATTTAAACCAAATGGAACACTTTAACGTCATAAAATAAGACAAGAGTATCCATCTTAATTGCATTTTAGGCCTTGAGAGGGTTATACACGCTGCTCAACTGAATTCCACTGAAGTACAATAGCATGTGGTGACACAGAAAAGCTCACGGATACCGAAAACTATGCAACACCTGTCCTAGGTTCCTCTTACCTTGCTGCGAAGCAGTGGTGTCATGTGGTTGTGTGTGAGCAAATTAGCTACTTAGAGAGCCGTGTCTCCTTCGTTACTGCCAACTGTCCTAAATCCTGAGCTCCATTGTCTGTCTCACAAATGAGCAGTGCTGGATGGAACAGCTCTCCTCGACTTGCGCACAGAAAAGCCTAATTCCCTGAGCAGGACGGGGAGCCATGCAAATGGCGGGGCATTGAAGACGAATCCTTCCCGCAGAGAGAGCGCTCCACCCAGGGGTCGTCTGTCTCTGCCGCGGCCAGGGGCGGGTCTAATCTCTTAAGCCCTACCATCTCTCTCTCACACACATACACACACACACACCACATACACTCACGCACACACACATACTGTACATACATACAGACTTGTACAACTAGGCACACACTTGCGGACGCACAAACATACACTATACAAAAGCACACACTTTCAGACCAACAGGCACATGTCACTACCCTGGCAGTTGGCCAGACCTTGAAAGGATGCAGTTTAATGACAGGCACACCTTCTCAGTAAGTCCTTGGCCTTATCATCATCATCCTCTTCAGTGAGGCTCAAGGCTGGTCTTCAATATCAATGAGATTTTGAGGTGCAGGGAAAGTTTATTCTCAAATGACCCCAAGCGGCGAAGGTACTACGCCAGTAACCAGTATACAGTTAGGTCCATAAGTATTTGGACATTGACACAATTTTCATCATTTTGGCTCTGTATACCACCACAATGGATTTGAAATGAAACAATCAAGATGTGTTTTAAGTGCAGACTTTCAGCTTTAATTTCAGGGTATTTACATCCAAATCAGGTGAACGGTGTAGGAATTACAATACATTTTATATGTGGCCCCCCCCTTTTTAAGGGACCAAAAGTAATTGGACAATTGGCTGCTCAGCTGTTCCATGGCCAGGTGTATGTTATTCCCTCATGGGAGTTCGTTATTTCATTGACAAGGAGCAGATAAAAGGTCTAGAGTTCATTTCAAGTATGGTATTTGTGTTTGGAATCTGTTGCTGTCAACTCTCAATATGAAGTCCAAAGAGCTGTCACCATCAGTGAAGCAAGCCATCATTAGGCTGAAAAATCAAAACAAACCTATCAGAGAGATAGCAAAAACATTAGGTGTGGCTCAATCAACTGTTTGGTACATTCTTAAAAAGAAAGAACGCACTGGTGAGCTCAGCAACACCAAAAGACCCGGAAGACCACGGAAAACAACTGTGGTGGATGACAGAAGAATTATTTCCCTGGTGAAGAAAAACCCCTTCACAACAGTTGGCCAGATCAAGAACACTCTCCAGGAGGTAGGCGTATCTGTGTCAAAGTCAAAAATTAAGAGAAGACTTCACCAGAGTAAATACAGAGGGTTCACCACAAGATGTAAACCATTGGTGAGTCTCAAAAACAGGAAGACCAGATTAGAGTTTGCCAAAAAACATCTAAAAGAGCCTGTACAGTTCTGGAACAACATCCTATGGACAGATGAGACCAAGATCAACTTGTACCAGAATGATGGGAAGAGAAGAGTATGGAGAAGGGAAGGAACTGCTCATGATCCAAAGCATACCACCTCATCAGTGAAGCATGGTGGAGGTAGTGTTATGGCGTGGGCATGTATGGCTGCCAATGGAACTGGTTCCCTTGTATTTATCGATGATGTGACTGCTGACAAAAGCAGTAGGATGAATTCTGAAGTGTTTCTGGCAATATTATCTGCTCAGATTCAGCCAAATGCTTCAGAACTCATAGGACGGCGCTTCACAGTGCAGATGGACAATGACCCGAAGCATACTGCGAAAGCAACCAAAGAGTTTTTTAAGGCAAAGAAGTGGAATGTTCTGCAATGGCCAAGTCAATCACCTGACCTAAATCCAATTGAGCATGCATTTCACTTGCTAAAGACAAAACTGAAGGGAAAATGCCCCAAGAACAAGCAGGAACTGAAGACAGTTGCAGTAGAGGCCTGGCAGAGCATCACCAGGGACGAAACCCAGCGTCTGGTGATGTCTATGGGTTCCAGACTTCAGGCTGTCATTGACTGCAAAGGATTTGCAACCAAGTATTAAAAGTGACAATTAGATTTATGATTATGTTAGTTTGTCCAATTACTTTTGGTCCCTTAAAAAGGGGGGGGGCCACATATAAAATGTGTTGTAATTCCTACACCGTTCACCTGATTTGGATGTAAATACCCTGAAATTAAAGCTGAAAGTCTGCACTTAAAACTTAAATCCATTGTGGTGGTATACAGAGCCAACATGATAATTGTGTCAATGTCCAAATACTTATGGACCTAACTGTATATGTTTTCTATAGTGTTGCTTCAGCCTGGTGACACAGCGTGATGTGAAGCAGGAATGGCAGACGTTTGCTCAAAAACTGCTTTTGTTCGATTGGAGTCTTTCTAGTGCACTAAAAAGCTACAGATTCTATGCTAATTCAATTGGTCTATTGTGGCCATAGTCTGGTACCATGACAAATGACTTAATCAGTGTGAAAAGTGAGCTTGCCTTGTGTTGGGAGACGAGAGACAGAAAGAAACAAAAAAGTGTCGGGAATTGATTTGAATTATTGGATTCCATGGGGTGTGATCATGCAGAAGGGCCAGGCTCCTAGCCACCATGTTGTGTATCTGAAAGCCCCATCACCATCCATCTTACTGGGCCGTTTATGCACCACCGACACTTTCAGCGGAGGGAAATGGAGTTTAATTGATCCCAACCCATTCCAGAAACCTTAAAAAATGTCTGTCAGGACCTGGGTTTACACTGACAATGTGGAGCTGCCGAGACACAGTGAGGGAGGCAACGGTTGTCGGATAACTTGGGCAATGTCAGTATGCTCCAGGAGTAGCTGGCTATTCATTCATTCATTCAAATAGATTTTAAAGTTAGTATCTTTGTCACTTCCTCATTTAAATAGGATATAACAATTGCAGGGTTTTCAATTACGTAAGCAAGAGTCAAAGCCACTAACTAACAAGCTGAAGCTGCCTCATTTGTGGTGAACTATGATCTAAGCTACTGCCAGATAAGGTAGAGTGTTGCCAGAGAATTCCCACTATGGCTTTTTAATTCTATAGAGTCTCCATCAGTTGACACTGAATAATGAATTGAAATGTACGAAAGCGCAAAGCGGACATTTTCCGCCCTCTACTGTGTGCACTCTTGACTCCTCCATTCATAAAGCAGGCCTGCTAGCAACCACAGATGTCACAAATCTCTCAGAAGTTGCTTTCTATACAAAACACATGCTGTACTACCCAAGCACCGGAGCTGTGTCTGCCTACACAACTCTACTCTCTCTCTCTCTTTTACTCTGTCTTTCTGTCTCTCTGTCTGTCTGTCTCTCTCTCTGTCTCTCTCAGTCTCTCTGTTTCACTGTCTCTTTTTCATTGTTTGTTTCTCTCTCTTTTTCACTGTCTCTCTCTCTCTGGCTTTCTCTCTCAGATCATCTTCATGTGCTTTCCTGCAGACGTCTGACTTAGCACTATTCTCCGCTGACAGACACACAACAAGCGGATCATTTCCTTTCCACAGTATGCGAGACACACAACACTCTAAATGAGAAGGGAAATGAGCTGTTGGTCTGATCTCTCCGTCATTCTGACCAGTACATCCTTACACGGTGGTTTCAACACAGGTTAGATTGTAACGTCTAACATGTAACGGAAGTGGGCTGAGCATGCAAGGTGTTGTACCCTATTAACTGCTACCCTCTTGTATCCTGTAAGATGGTGCTGCGTTCTGTTCCATTTGAAGACAAGGAGCAGTAAAACAGGAAGAGCTCCACATGTGCTCTGGGATGTTGATGCTGTGAAAGGTCTCTGTCTTATCAAGTAAGAACTACTACTGTCTCCACAGAGAATTAGGAGGAGGGAGGTTAGAGGTCCACACGGCGTGAACTGTTTCTTCATCTGCGCACTTACTCTTGATTGTATTTCTCTCTCTAAGCTTGTAAGTAGGCTAAATCCATCCTGATTGCACTGACTTGACTTCCCCAGTGTGCTCTTGTGTGGGGTTTTTGATGTTAGCTGTGTGTTCGTAGATGCATAATTGTCCCATGTGTGAATGCGAGTCAACAATATTCACATGGATTTCTACAAACTAAACCCCCAGTGGACTTGCCATCAGGCCTCAGCTCTCCAAAGCCCTTCTCAAACCAAAGAACCACAACCACGCTTAGAGTGTGTACGAACAGCTGCCAAACCCAAGCCAGGATAATTGTGTAGCTGTTATGGATCGTAAAAAAGGGAGACAAGAGGCTTGAGATTCTGCCAAAAAACACGTGAAAAGACCCTTGATTACCAACATTTGACCATTGGGACCAAAGGGGTTTCAAAGCCTCTTTTTGTGAGGACAATCTGTCCCAGCACACAATCCCAATACACCCTTCAACAACCAATCACATGCCTAACAACAGAAGAAGGGCCCCAAATATGGTCCAGCTTTTGTTTATTGTTTCCATGCTAACGTGAGAGGTTTCAGTGAATGAAGGTAGGGTGAAAGCAGAAAGTCAGACTCCTGTGCCAGAGACTGGGTTGGTGCATTATTGAATGAGTCTGCTGAAGGTAGAAGTAGCGACTATACTATAATTGGATTAGCAGTCGCTTGAAAGACCAGACAAAAAAAAAACATTCATAGTAGTCTGAGTAATATCACTCACTCAAATAAACAACTGACTATACAAGGAAAAAACCCTTTTACCCAGAATACAATGAGACATTCTTTACCCTGGAGGCTAAAGCTCATTTATCATCAACAAAACAAACATAAAATAGTATTTAAAGCCAGAGAACGACTAGTACACTCTCTTATTCAGTTTACTTGTTTACTTGAGTGAAAGTCGGCCATCTAGGAAACGGTAACCTGACGTAGAAATCAGACGAGCGTGGTTGTTGTGTGCTGAATGTTTACCAAGTGTCTCGAGGAGGAGAGAAAATCTTGGCATCCCATGGGAAATAAATTGCACGCTGCTGTACGTACACAAGCCTAATCAAAGAACTTGACTTTAGTCATGCATACAAAGTCATTACGCAAAGGTCAAAGAAACACTTCATGTGGTGCTACTCTGGCACAGCCTCCTCTGAGCTGGAAAAATACTGTCCGCAACTGACATTTCAAACCTTGAGCTTCAAGCATGCGTGTTCTTTGGTTTTGTATGATAGCAGTTCTATACATGGGTGAACAGTGAATCCTACATAGCATGATGTTTGGTCAGGCTCCCTTGAAGCAAACTGGGCCAGTTGGAGTGAGAGCACAGTACTGTATCAGGGTGCAAAATGACAAATGACTCTTGGGGGGGGGGGGGGGGGGGGGTCCCCTATAATTCCTTATTTGTTTATTTTCCACTTTTTAATGTATGAATTGATATGTTTGGGAATTTAACATTTTGAACAATAAATTAAGATATTAGATATAAATTAAGATATTTGTATTTCTACTTGATATTCATTCTTGAAAATGCCCTAATCATGTTACATATGAAAAACGGCAATTTTGTGGGAACCACTTAACTCAAATGTGTTTTTATGGGTGATGAAGCGTCCCACCCCCACACTGTCCCGCCCCCACGCCACAACCCACACCCCCACACCCCACAATTTGAACCCTACAGACTGGTACTTTACATTAATGAAACATATTGATGTGTAACTTAGTAATTCGCACCCCAAAAAACTGTAAAGTATGAATCTTTCATGAAGCATTCCTTTCATATTCAGAGGAATGTAATCAGTGCCTCATGAACATACAATGCAAACATGTCAAGAATGATTCACACATAAGCATACAGGAGTGGAAACCAACACAGAGACACTGAATTACTAGTCCCCACACAAGCACACACATGCACACACTGAGGAAGAAAAAACTAATGCTCAGACATAAGCACAGAACACATGTAGAATAGGGCAAACACACACATCCAATACCAGAGCAGGCTCATCCATTCTCACGTATGGCACAGCACTGCAGTGTTGAGACAGGCAGGTCCATTCTAAAAGCCTGGTAATGAGACATCCCCTCTGCAGAGCACAGAGCCCTGAAGGCTGCAGACTAGAGCTGCAGCACACACCACAAACCCACACAAAAACACACACAGTACAAACACACACACACACGTATCACCTCATCCCCCCAAAAAGACAGGGATGGGGATCTAGACAACTGTCCTCTCTACTCCACCAGCCTTCTCTCATCCTACCTCACCAGACACCACACTCATAAATCAACTTGCCTCCCACACATACACACACACACACTACCTACCTTGCCTCCCACACTCTCGCACGCACTCACACACAGACCTCACACACCACCTACCTTGCCTCCTACACACACACACACACACACACACACAGATCACTTACATTGCGCCCCCCTGCCATACACACCACCGACATCACCCCCCCGCCACACACACACACTACCTACATCACCCCCCCGCCACACACACACACTACCTACATTGCCCCCCCCCCCCACACACACACACTACCTACATCACCCCCCCGCCACACACACACACACGCTACCTACATTGCCCCCCCCCCCCCCACACACACACACACTACCTACATTGCCCCCCCCCCCCACACACACACACACGCTACCTACCTTTCCCCCCCACACACACCCCAGAGGGATGCAGCTCCTACTATCACAGTGGGAGAAGGATGGTTGTGTTGGCAGCAGGCTGGCAGGACCAGGCTTGGTGTCTCTTTCCTCTATGCCCTGTTAGCCTTTTAGCCGTGGAGAGCAGCCAGAACAGTCCTGTCGTCTTTCACTCTCTCACTCAGACTGTCTCCTCTCTGCCTCTCACACACACACACACATGCACACACACATGCACACACAAAACAGCCATCAAATCACAGGGTTCCCCATCTGTGACCTCACACACAGGGGGAGGGAGGGTAAAGGCTGTTCAGTGTCATGGAAGGGGGTGGGGAGGGCAGAGGGGGATGGGGAGGGGAGGAGAGAGGGGGTGGGGGTGGCAGAGTGTGACACAGAGAAAGATATTATTTAGAAAGAGCACGAGAGGAGGGAAGGCATAGATGGACCAGATACTGTTATGGAGAGAAAAAAATACTAAATCTATGGACCACAGGATTAAGAAAGAGGGAAAGAGAGAAAGAGAACGAGAGAGATAAAGACAAAGAGACAGAGCGAGAAAGGGAGAGAGAGGCAGACATTGAGAGAGTAATGTAGATATAGAGACAGGGGCAGACAGAGAAATAGAGAGAGACAAACAGAGAAATAAAGAAAGAGAGGTGGAGTGAGAGACGGACAGGCAGAGAGAGAGGGAGAGAGAGAGAGATGGGGTGAGAGACAGAGGCAGGAAGAGAGAGAGAGTGAGAGAGAAAGAGAGAGATAGATGGGGGTGTTGCTGGGTAGAGAATGATCAAGCTTTATGGTTGTCTGCTCCCCCAAATCCCTCCCCCTCAGCTGGAGGGACTCTCCATGTCATGACCACCGTTCAAAAGACATAACCAGCCAGCCAAGTAGCCAGCCAGCCATCCATCCAGCCATCCAACCAGCCTGCCAGCCAGCCAGCCCTGGAAGCACCAGCAGCCATCCAGCCAAGGAGCCATCCAGTCTCAGAAGCACCAAGCAGTTATCAACCAGCAGCTGCACCGGCTAAAACTCAGAACACCTCCTTTCCTCCACTCTTCCTCCCGTCCATCTAAACTCTTTCCCATCTTCTCACATCTCTCCTCCAGCTTTCCTCTACCCCTCCGTTCCTCCAGCCCTCCTCTCCTCTTCTCCTCTCCTTCCACTCTTCATATTTAATGAATATGTTGAAGACGTCTGCTCTGCACGCCTGCAGCGCTGCTGCCAATGGCTGCATATTGATCCCTCTCTTACAGGAGTAATGAGGAGTCACATGATTGGCTGAGGGTCACATGGATCCTGTGCTGCTGGGAGGGTGTCCTGTCGAGGATCTTAAGACCCCACAGACAGGGAAAGAGCAAGGGGTTCTTACATGCATCAGTGAGCCTCAGAGAGTGTGGGTTGGGGGTTATCGGGCTGTGTGTGTGTGTGGTGGGGTGAGTTGGGGTTATTGGGGCTGTGTGTGTGTGTGTGTGTGTATGTGTGTATGCGTGTGTGTGTGTGTGTTCTCCACTTACATTATGTTGTGCTTTTTGAAGCCTGCAGGCTTAAACGAGGGCATAAAGGAAGGCTGTATCATGGATGTCTGACCCAAGAAGACTCAACAAAAGAGATATCCTGGGGCCATCAGTCTGAATTCAACATGTTACATCCACTACAGCATATTTAACAACATCCTTAGAAGATCCCTTCCCCCTATCGGCCTTCAGCATGGTTGAGGGCATACCGTGTCTGTCCTATGTACAGTAGGGGTCATTAGGTCGAGTATCTACAGTGTGTTGTGGTCTGTCCACTTCTTCTTTTACTGAGAGTTATTTCAAATTATGTCACTGTTGGAATTCAACTGACTGATCTGTGTCAAGCACATTCAATGACATGCATTTTCCAGGCAGGAAACTGGCATAATCAAGCAAAGCACATAACTCTATGTAAGCGTTCTGGCCAATCAGTGGAAAAATTGTCTGTGTGCTAGTTGTAGCATAGCAACACCTTTCATGGGGTTAGTAACCTCTATGGTATGGGTCACAGGGCCTTGCTATGTGTGGTTAGCCACACAGTCTTGAGAAGCATGGGAGGCAGACATTAAATAGGCCAATGTTCATGCTCGGTGAACAAAACACATACAATGTAAAGCTGGCCACTAAATGCAATGGGACAACTGGAAATATGTCAAAAACACAATTCTGGAGGTCGGTGCGAGTAGCCTAGAGTGGTATTAATGATATGAATTATTGGGTCCAGTACAGGATTGGTGTCCCAAAAATATCTGTGTGTACAATATTGCTTCAGTAAGAAGCATTTGCATACATACACACACACAGAAAAGATTAAACACTTTCAATTCTGAGGGCCTTTTGGCTGTTTCGGATATGAGCTTTTTTCTCAAGTGGAAAGAAATAGGTCTGACACTTAATTAGCAAACAGACAGAGCCCGGACTCAGGTCATCTGTTGATGTCTTCCAGTGCTCTACATAACAACACATCTGATTGGGTCTCTCTCACCCCCGCCTGGACATTTTCCCTCAACCCCAACAACAGAAGCAGAAACTCACCCGAAGCATCGCTCTATGATGGCCACAGTTGAGCTCTTCGGGGAGACACTTGAAGCATCAGGCTACAGAAAGGACTGTCTGTACATTTCATTCAAGTCATTCAAGCCCAGGTCTAACGCTATTATCTCTGCAGTATTCTACTGATTTCCCTTTGTTATCAGGCAGAGAGGCCGCAGAGTGTGTGGTAGAAGTGGTAGTCAACTGGAGAGACAGACTGCTCTTGCCCACTCGCACTAGAGTGGAGATTTTAACTGGCCTCTTCGCAGGCTAAGACAAATGGGAGAGTGATTGTAGATATATACTGTAGCCTGCTCACAATAGCACATAATAGCCCTTGGAAATAGCAGGCTAGCCGACGCTAGACTGTGACTGGCACAGTTCGAGGTGCAAACAAGACCACGTTTCATTGGAGGAGGACAGGCATGTCTTTGTGGACACGACTGTGATGACTGATAACAGTCGACCAATCGAAAAACCTTGAAGCATTGAGAGTCCGACACGTTTGTCAGAGTAAAATAAGCTGAAAAGTCCCTCGTAGCTTGAATCAATCACTCATGTTTACCATTAGATATTACATACTGTAAATGTGACTCTGGGTGGGCTGGCTGGAATTGTGCTATTGATCTTGAAGCATATTGGTGCACTGATCAGTTTACAGTAGGGTTTTTGTAAGGGACAACAGTCCAGTCTGGTTCTGATTGCTCTGTAAACAGATTCAGGGGTCTGTTACGTCTGTCTAGATATGTAATTGTCCAGTTTACCAGATCAAACCGGATCTGGCCCCGCCTTTTGATTTCCTGCCCCAGATTGTGAGTCCCGGAGGGGACCTGTAGGGACACCGGTTGTCCTGATCTCCTCCCTCTGTCTGAGAACGTACACACACACACACACACACACAAAAGCACTCAGACATACACAAGCACCTGCATACAGAAGCACAGGGACATACACACAAAAGCATTCAGAACGACACAAGCGCTCGCATACACACGGAAGCATTCAGAACGACACAAGCGCTCGCATACACACAGAAGCACACATACATAGAACAGGGAGGAGAGAGAGAAAACAGGGAGGAGAGAGATTATGGAGGAGAGAGAGCAGGAAGAGAGAGCAAGGAGGAGAGAGAGCGCAGGGTAGAGAGAACAGGGAGAAGCGAGAACAGAAAGGAGAGAAGGGGAGGAGAGAGATTGTGGAGGAGAAAGAGCAAGGAGTGAAAGCAGGGAGGAGAGAGCATGGGGGGAGAGAGGACAGGAAGGAGAGAGAGCAGGGAGGAGAGAGGACAGGAGGGAGAGAGAGCAGGGAGGAGAGAAACCAGGAGAGAGTGAGAAAGCAGGAAGGAGAGAGGCTGGAGGGAGAGAGAGCAGGGAGGAGAGAAAGCCGTAGGGAGAGAGGGCAGGGGGGAGAGAAAGCCGTAGGGAGAGAGGGCAGGGGGAAGAGAGAGCAGGGGGAAGAGAGAGCAGGGGGGGAGAGAGAGCAGGGGGGAGAGAGAGCAGGGGGGAGAGAGAGCAGGGGGGAGAGAGAGCAGGGGGGAGAGAGGGCAGGGGGGAGAGAGAGCAGGGGGGAGAGAGAGCAGGGGGGAGAGAGAGCAGCGGGGAGAGAGAGCAGGGGGGGAGAGAGAGCAGGGGGGAGAGAGAGCAGGGGGGAGAGAGAGCAGGGGGGAGAGAGAGCAGCGGGGAGAGAGAGCAGGGGGGGAGAGAGAGCAGGGGGGAGAGAGAGCAGGGGGGAGAGAGAGCAGGGGGAGAGAGAGCAGCGGGGAGAGAGGGCAGGGGGAAGAGAGAGCAGGGGGGAGAGAGAGCAGGGGGGAGAGAGGGCAGGGGGGAGAGAGGGCAGGGGGAAGAGAGAGCAGGGGGAAGAGAGAGCAGGGGGGAGAGAGAGCAGGGGAGAGAGAGAGCAGCGGGGAGAGAGAGCAGGGGGGGAGAGAGAGCAGCGGGGAGAGAGAGCAGGGGGGGAGAGAGAGCAGGGGGGAGAGAGAGCAGGGGGGAGAGAGAGCAGGGGGGAGAGAGAGCAGGGGGGAGAGAGAGCAGGGGGAAGAGAGAGCAGGGGGGAGAGAGAGCAGGGGGGAGAGAGGGCAGGGGGGAGAGAGGGCAGGGGGAAGAGAGAGCCTGGGGGAGAGAGAGCAGGGTGGAGAGAGAGCAGCGGGGAGAGAGAGCAGGGGGGGAGAGAGAGCAGCGGGGAGAGAGAGCAGGGGGGGAGAGAGAGCAGGGGGGAGAGAGAGCAGGGGGGAGAGAGAGCAGGGGGGAGAGAGAGCAGGGGGGAGAGAGGGCAGGGGGAAGAGAGAGCAGGGGGGAGAGAGAGCAGCGGGGAGAGAGGGCAGGGGGGAGAGAGAGCAGGGGGGAGAGAGAGCAGGGGGGAGAGAGAGCAGGGGGGAGAGAGAGCAGGGGGGAGAGAGGGCAGGGGGAAGAGAGAGCAGGGGGAAGAGAGAGCAGGGGGAAGAGAGAGCAGGGGGGAGAGAGAGCAGGGGGGAGAGAGAGCAGGGGGAAGAGAGAGCAGGGGGGAGAGAGGGCATGTGGAAGAGAGAGCAGGGCGAAGGCCTGTAGCAGATTGAAGCCAGTGGCTGAAACCGCTGAGCAGATGACAATCATTCAATTTGGTGGTCGCTACTGCGGCCATTAGCACAGTCTTTCGGTCATCACCATCAATGTAGGAGGGTTAACGTTGTAACACTCAGCCCCAAGCTTGTCTCCAGTCTCCTTCTCCAGTAGCTGGCACAACTAAACAGTCCTGGGCTCTGAGTTTACATACGTGTCTGAAGAATGGATTAACTTGCTTTCCAAAGCAGACGTAACATCAGCAATGTCAGCTGCTTTTCAGAGTTTTCTTAGACCCCAATAGATTATTAACAGATATGAAGCAATGAGAAGGGATAATATAATCGAAATGTCTGTCTTTGATCAAAGGAGCAGGCAGAGAGAGTTGTCTGGGACACTGCTGGACTGCAAACCGGAGCGTGAGAGGAATGCTAATGGTAGTTCCTAAATAGGCACCAGACTCACACTGAGTTGTTTACATATAATACAACTACAACTGAACCACTTTAATGATTAATTAAACCAACTCCAATCCAGTAAAGTCCCTTGATGATAATCATTATTCTGACCAGGGTGAGGAGAAACCCTGTAAAATCAGATAAATAAATATATATACTGCAACAGAAAAAGTCTCTCTGTGGAATTCTGTGGACCGTGGAGGTTTGCAGTAGGTTTGTGAATTTTACTTCATGTTTGGCCTACTTTATTTTATTTATTTCTGGAAATCCATTTTGGCTTTTGATAAGGTCCTCCTCAAGCTTTTCAATAGACTCAAGACAAAGCCTGTAGTGAGTTTAAATGTTTGAACTTGACCGGTATTAAATGAGATTTACGTAAGTGAGTGAGAAACCTTTTTTAAGTAAAATATCAGAAACATTCATATCCATGTATCTCAGTCAGGAAGTCACCTGTCTCTCATCCAGTCTCTCTGGACTATAAACCCCCTCAGGGGTTTTAGGGTTTGTAGTTTCTGTATTTTCGACAGCTAAGTACATAACAGACTTGCCACTACAAGTCTCAGACTGACGATGAGAGACAATCCATCAGCAGAACTGAGATGGCTGTGTCATGCTGAACTGGTGCAGTGATGTTAATATCCTAAAGGAGATAAACACTGTGCAAACACGACAGTCCTTGCATCACTTTCTGTATGACTTCAGACTAAAGGCAGAAAGTACATAGAGGATATATTTTGACTCCCTCTGTACAGACTGCGAATTGAGTTCATGTTGGTGCAGAGGAACACCTCTTTAAAAACATATTGAATGGAGAAGGGGATGACGTTACCATTCCGATTACCAGATTAGCATTTTATATAACCAGTTAATCTTCTAGTTTGTGCAAGTCGAGCAATGTGGGCAGACAGAGGGGGGATAGCTCTGTCTCCAAAAAGAAGCTACGCAGGCTCAGTGGAGTGCCACACACTGGACAGTGTGTTCAATCTTCATCATCCTGCAGCTTAAATAGAACAAAACTAGGTTAAGGGACGCTTCATACATAATGCTTCAAACTGATGTTTTGAGTTGAGTGCTCTAGGAGAGCTGTGAGTTATTTTACCTACTTCCGGATGCAATTGGGCGTCCATTTTATTGAGAGGGCCAGAGAGGACAGAGACATGTTCCTATGTTCACGCGACAACAGTATTAAGCTACAGTATCAACGTGGTGTGAAGTTGTTAACTACGTGGCGTTCAGGCATGTGGGAAGAGAGAAACAGACAACTGTCTCTAGTCATTTTAACAACTAGAAGCACACAATGTGCCTTTTCTATTCGTTATTGAAATGCCACACATTGGACGTAAGAACAGTATGTTCTCCCCTCCCATCCCCTCCTCTCCATCCCTCTCTTCCTCTCAATTTCTCCCCTCATGAACTCTTTCTCTCCATTGTGTGTGTGACTCGGTGCCCTGAGCTCCGTCTGTCCTCCACACACTGTGACCCTGTGTGTGCATCTAGAGTGGAGCTGTGTGTGGGAGATAAGAGTCAGTGTATAGCTAGAGTGAGGTGTGGGGGGCAGGGGGTTAGAGGGGTAGGGCATGAAGGAGGATTGACTTGTCTCCCTCCCCGCCTACCTCACCTCCCAGAACCTTCTCCTCCATTCACTGTCATTACACAGCTCTCATCTCGTCTGTGATGGAGCCGGCTCACTCAAGCCATGTTTCACCCCTTCAGGACCAGTTGGGAGAATGCCCAGCTCCCCCTAAATTGGAATGAAACTTAAATGTATCCTATTTGCCGGGTTTCCTGTCTATGGAGGAATGATATGAGGTATGGTTCAGACATGGTGGGGGCGTGACAGGTGTCTACTTGAGGTCGAACTCTGGGTCCCGTATCCACTGACGTTATCGTCTCATTTCCTGAAAATGCGTTTCCTGAGCACGGTACTTTGGAGAGATAGGAAGATTATCCTCCTCCATTTAGTACCTGCACTTCTCACATCCTCTCTCTTCTCTTCCTCACTCGCCTCTCATCAAAAGCGGACCACAATAGCCATGTCCATCTCAATAAACAACAGGCTGTGAAATGTAATTATGGTGTAGGCTACAAAAGTCTGACTCATCACTATGAAGAATAGCACGGTAAAAAACGGGGACAAATGGGGTATTTACTGTGGCTGAATAGGCCTAAATGTGCTAGATTCATGATAATCTCACCAAAAGCTCCATGCGTGAGCAACACTGTGAGATTGAATGGTAATGAATACTTGAGAACAGCATTGTACCAACCTCCGCCAAACATCCTAAAAGAGGTAGCACAGATTAATTAGGCATTGATATGTTTAGTCGTGACAAAGGACAGGCATATTAAAGATGTGGCGTGTGCATTCAGGTAGCTTTTCGAAAGGGATTTGACAGGACAGGTAGTCAGGATAGCACTATTACTTGACAAAACGTGACGCACTTTGATGACATCACAGGGTTTTTTGGCCCAGATGTGACAGAATTCCTCCAGCTAATGTGTTGTTGTTGGCCTGACCTGGCCGGTTGCTCAGGACCACACTGAAAAGCTGCTGAGGATGTTAAGGAGAGTGTTATAGTGCTTCACAAGGCTTCTTTACACTCCTTTCACCCTGCCTTATTGGTTATGCAGGGAGAGCATGCATCTCAGACCTTTAGAGAGAATCCAGGGGAGAACTGGGTAGTGTGAAACGGGAAACCGACCTGTTTGTCGCACTCGCCTACATTGAATGCTAATGCTCCCACATCAATGGGCTCTTCAAAGAGAGATGCTGTCAGGGGCCAGGGACACCAGGAACAGCCAGCAGTGAGACAAGCCTAACACAAACGCACAAGCAGCGGCACCCAGCAGCCAGCACACAACGTCTCCGCCGCCCCCGGCCCCCAGCCCCAAACCACCCCCTACCCCCACCTACCCTCCACCCCACCTACCCTCCACCCTCCACATGTCTATCTCCCTGTTTCTCACAGCCCAACTCGTAAACCATTAGGGGTCATTTCAGGGGATTTTTGTTGTTATTGAATTAACTAGATCAATATAGGCAAACAGGTCCTGACTGGCATCATTCAAGATGAGTTTAATAAACATGCTTTGCCTGTAGAAGTATGCAAACTGCCCCTGACTCTATTGATTCTCCTTAGACAGACCGATCAGGGATGGGCAATCATACTGGAAGTTTTCAAAACTATTGTATTAGAAGGTGAAGGGCCATGACCGTACATTACTTCTGGCTATTATAGCTGTCCTGTATCCTGCCATATCACAGGATATGTTTGCTGCGAATCCTTTTAGAAAGCAGGTGGGAATCAAATATCACAATGTGAAATTGACGAGAGGTGTGCATAGTCATTGGAAAGAAAACATACGTCCACACTGAATAATGGGGATAGCGTAGGTAGTTTGTGAGGCCCATCACCCAGAGTAGTGTTAGTGCTATGCTTCCCATCTCTGCCAAGAGTAATGGGATTTCGGGGCCTAAATGCACTTCGCTCTCTCTGTGGAGCGGGTGGAAGGTAAACTATTGATCCACAAACAATTTAGCTGTCCGTCCGGAGAAAAGGGAAAACAGGACGGTCTAAATGTATAATGAGCCTTCCCTTGAGCGCTGCTGCTGGTTGTCCGACCTTGCTCAGTATTCCCTCCACGTTCCAGGAGTCCTTCGACTACCCAGCTCCCCTGCTAGAGCGGCTATCAGCCTTCAGTTCATACACCCGCACACAGACCCTCCCCCAAAAGGCAAGAGGTCACTTAGCTGTAGAGCTAGCGAGTGTGCATCTCCAAGGGCACTTCTAATCAGTGTGCAGAGAACCTTTACCCCCTCTGCCATTCACCCCTCCGCTGAACGACGACTACCAAATACTTCATTGCTCAGACGTTATCACACTGGCAGTGAGGCAGTGTTTCATTACCACCAGGCGCCTTAGACTTGACTTGGCTAGGCAGAGTAGGTTTCCTGCACTGAAATGAAACACTAGATTAGAAAAAATAGCAAGATAATTTGAAAATGGAGGACACGGTATATGGCTAGTCAGGCAAGAGGAACTTGTTGCGTTTTGGCACAGGCTGTCTTGGATGTAGTTGTGCTCCTGCCATGCTCCAGGCACCATAGCAACAGGCCTTCCTTTCAGAGAGGCCCCATGATTGGTTAAGCACCAACCAGGAAGACTGGTGTCCCACTAATTGGACGAATCTCAGTACAGCCGCGCTGTTGTTACCTTTACTTACTAAAAGGGTACATTGCTGTATATATGGGACCCATCAAAAAATTCATGATGTGGACAGAAATATGATGAAGTCAGGATGTATATTTATACTGAATAGGGCTGTCCCTTGGTGATATTGATTATTTAATAGTGATATCTCCATGGCATGTACTGAGTCACATGACCAGTCTTATATGAGAGAGACTGTTAAATATTGACTCTGGTGTGCAAGGTGTCTGTATCTATTAGCATATTTCAACCAGAGGGATATCACTGTTTGGATAGGAAAGGCTTTACCAAACAGGACAATTATCTTGAGTGATCCCCCTCCCACACACCACCAAAATAATCTAATTTAAAGCATGGGGAAAGTAGTCGTCCATGTTTTTGGTTTTGAGGTCATCAAGCAACATTCATCTAAATCTAGAAACGTATTTTTTCAAAAGTTTTGCCATGAAGCTAACATCAGCTGGAATCCATCCACTGCTCTAAGGGAAGAATGCTCGCAACAAACTCAATTCCGAAACAGTTTTATCAACATCTTTATAAGACAATGTTGAATAGTGATTTCCTTCTCCTGGATCACATTCTCCTGGCAAGAACAGATACTAGACCTTAGACTATATTGTTTCAGTATCCTATGTGTGAATTCATCCCACTGTGAAAGACACTCTGTAAACTCAACCGACACTAGAAGCAGTATCTTAATTAAGATGTCACATCCACATTTGGACACTTAGAATTGACCGACTAATTAGAAAATCTCCCCTTCGACCTTGTTAACCATCCATGCTGTCACTTATTATTCTTATCATCATTATAGTGTATCCTCTTTAGCACTGGACAATAGCAATCAAATGTTATTGGCTACTGGAAAATTGAAAGTATCCAGGCCTTGCTTGAAATGGGTGGGTGTAGATCCACACAAAGATGTTTGTTAGGCTGTCACTGTCCCTGCACGGTCACTGTCTAATATTATCTGATTCACAGACAGACAGACAGACAGACAGACAGAGAGAGAGAGAGAGAGAGAGAGAGAGAGAGAGAGAGAGAGAGAGAGAGAGAGAGAGAGAGGACAGAGAAGACAGAGAAGACAGAGAAGACAGAGAGACGAATTCATCTAGATTTAGCAAGCAAGCATGTGAAGGGCACCAGTTTGTAATCTACTTCTAAATTAGACGCACATCTCCCAAAAGATTTCCTTTGTGTAGCAAAACCTAAAAATATCTAACAAAGGAAGTCAAGAGACAAATCATAGAAAGGTTTGTCAGATTCAACCCAGTTTTAAACTCTTATAATTATCATCTGAAATGAAGAAGATCAAGAATTTCGCCACAGCAGTACACCCACTGTTGGTTCCAACAGACCTGAGACCAAATCATCATTATATACCTCAACCTTTCTCATACTTTCAGGAGCTGCAACCAACATATCTGACCTCCATCAATGTCATCGTATTCACCCTATGAGGAGGGGATATAGACGATAGGGGCCATTTCCTCGTCTAGCAGTCGTCTAATGCACATTATCTTAATGGATTGAGAGTAATCAGATTTTGAATGAGACATCATTTTGGCAGATAGACAACTTGGATAGACTATCTCAATAACTGAGAAAACTCAGCACTTTTATTGGATAACATGATCTGATTGATAAAGAAAAATGAGGAGTTTAAAGTTTCAATGCCAACAAGATATGGTACACCATATCTTTACGGTAAACTTGTGATGTGTATTCCACAAATATTTTTCTTCAAAAAAAGCTATCCATACAATTATCAGTTGTATAGTACATTGCATGTGGTGTTTTGGACAGCTTTATGATGTAACAGTGGGTATTTTCATTTACATTTGTATTATTAGACTAAAATAGATCCTGTATTTATCCATAAACATATAATATACCCTGTGTTGTGTTCGGTATCTCTGTAAACACTTCTACCCAGCAGAACTGTGAGATTACAGATGGTGGACACACATTTTGGGCTGCTGGTAAGATGCCTCACATCGTACGTTCTCATGAATAGGGAGACACACACACTTTTCAAACATATACAGCATGCACCCACTAGAGCTAAGTTCCCAAATAATTGATCATCATGTAAAAGTAACTTCAAATCTCCATGGGCAACCAACACACAGTGTTCAATTGTAATTAGTTGACCTAGGTAGGCAACACTGGCCCCAGGAACAGAAGTGAGAATCACGCCCCACAGTTCTATTTGATCTAACTCAGGAGGACAGAAAATGAATGATCTGTGCGTCCCATGCTTCTCCTGTGAGTGGAGACGTCCACAGAGGGAGAGCAGCAGGCCTGCAGCACTGCCCATCCTGACAGGGCAGTGGGGGACTGAGGTCCTTTCTCCCTCTCGGTAGGGGAGGGGGTGGGGGGAGGGGGTATGGGGGGGGGGGGGGGGGTTGGGGAGAGGAGGGCGAACACTGAAAACTGTCTCCGGGCAAACACTGAAAACGTAATGTCTCCTGTTTCCGTACCATTAGTGGATCTCACTATTGATCACAGTCTCTGAAAATGCTGAGCAATCTAAAGACACCATCAAGACAAGGAGATCCCATGTTTGTCAGCAGTACAGGGTGGGGCAGCGGGGAAAGGCTGTTTGTTCTTCCACTTACAGTAGAGTTAGATACATAAGTGTTTGTGTGTCTAGGATGTGGGGGAAGGGGGAGGAGGATACAATAGAAAGTATTTTCCACGTGACCAGACAATCATTGCCTAACAATCTACCCCCTGCAGCTGCCAAATGCCATGGCTGACAGTCACTCCAGACAGGGTACCTTGATTATCAACAACAAATATCTTATCTTTCAGCTAATGCTTTGCCCCCCTCTGGAACAGGTCTCTGGAGGCCTTGGATTTGGAGGGACATCTTGGGACAAAATCTTATCTCCGAAGGAAAATACTAAGAAAATTAACTTTAATCTTAAATGGCACTGACTGCAATTTTACAATTTCTCATAAACCACTGCTTTAGGACTAAGCCATTTAATCACAGAAAATGTAATGTGTAATATTTTGTCAGGATCAAGCCACAATGTCTAAATCGATTGGCTGCACTGGACTGCAGATTATTTAATTTTTTCCCCAAAATGTCTATTTTGTACTGTCGATTCTGACAAATTAAGAAAACAGTCCTGTTCAATGGCTTATCATCACAAGGCTGCTTCTGTAAATACCTCTAGATTCAGGGAGAGGAAAGTTATATTTGTACCATATAAATAGCTGTGATTGAAAAATAAAAGCAACGAAAAAGGTTTTTTATTTTTTGAAAATTGCCATTGAGTCTTTTCATTGTTTCATGAGAACTCCAACCTCAGTGAGGCAGCAGAAATCCATGTTGAGAGTCAGAATCATGGTAATGCTACATACAGGCCAGGACAGATAGTGTCCTAGAGGCCCAGTCAGTGACAGTGTTATATAATGCGTTCCTTATACATCCACCCTGTCTACACTGAGTCACTGACCCTGTGACACCTACCACTGAGAGGAATCAACTTACATTAAAATATCTGCAAACTGCGTCCAGTTCTTGATTACCAGATGGTAGCTGGTGGCCTGCTGTAAATAGGCCATAGGACAGTCAAGCTTTAGAAGGGTTGTGAGTGTCCTAAACTGACAGGCATCCCATGAAATTCCTATGACATTTCATACTTTATTTATGACTGGCTACATTAGGCTCCCTAGATAGGACACAATGTTGACAAATAGGTCTTTCAGTTGGCAGGCTTTCTGCTCTTGGTCAATTCTCAGTGAATCGTGAAATGAATAAGAACATGAAAAAGAGCTAAAGCTGATGAAGAGAGAATGGGTATAAGTTGTTGTGTTGTGTTGAGGCACAGCAAATGATATGGCGAATGTTTTATAGAACTTCAGTGCATTTCAGAAAGCACGAATGTGCAACAGTTTCGTTAAGATTTTGACAAGCACCAACATCTGTGCAGAGATAAATGCACGTACTATAGCACAAACTGGAGACACAACAGCTGCAAAATAATAAAAATGACCACTGCACAGTGAGTCCGCCTAAGTTATTAATGGGTTTCATTAAGCACATGTAACCTGTGGTAACCTATACGAACCTATAATTTTGCGAAACAAACAGGAAGCGCCCCTGGCTTCAGCTGAGAGCCTGCCAGAACGAGGTGTTTCCCTGGTTCTGTGATTTGCCATTACAGCGTATTAGTTCCATCATACAGGACAGCCCACAGTTAAACCATGTCCAACGATGCGTTGGATTAAACTGAGATGTAATCAGATTTTGCAGGAAATAGGTCTGTGTACAGTAGCCTATCCGTGTGTTCAACCAATGGAGCACGAGAACATCATTATCATTTAGTGGTTCGTGATCGGAAGTATACAGGGAAGGCTTACATCTTTTACCGAATTTGCTAGATGTTTTTAGTGATGGCCTTACTTGTGATGGTATAATAGCCGCAGGTGCGAAATTACATCTTATAACGTAGCATGGTGCTTCAGAGATCTGCGGATGTATTGCGCTGCCTCCCGGAATGTAATCTAGAAAAATGTTTTGCATGTGTTCACATTGTAATTCTCTCATGAATATATTCGCCTCGGTAGGACACTGCCTGAGATTATGCAATACCATTAGAATCATTTAACTTGTCAAAAATCATTCACAGATCTGCATTGCGGTAGGCTACATACAGTGCTTTGCAGATATTGTAAACAACACTGATTTTCTCGCTTTGCAAGATGCTGCTCATATATTTTCAAAGAGAAAATATCTCATATGTCATGCTGTTCGTGTCCTTACCTGCAATAGGCAATCAGTCCTTCTGTGTAACCTTTACGACACACACCTGGATCTGCAACGCATCACCGGGCGCTCAAGAGCGGGGAAGAGACTGACGGAGATGTTTGAGTCTTATATCCTTGGATTGGATGGAAGGCTATGACTGTCAATTTAGGGGGGCGCTAACGCGGCTTCCATTGGGTAACTGAGCATGCATCCAGGCAAGAAAAATATGCGTTCACGTCAACCAGTACCGGCGGCTCACATTTGAAAATATCTGCGTGGTGGTTGTTACGATCTACAGTACTACAGCATGCTGCATGATACTGTAGCAGCACTTGCCTACAGTAAGAGGAGAGCAGTGATGTTTAGAGATATTAGGGTATTCAAATTTGACGATGACGTTGCTCAGAGCAGTGTATGTGATTGGAGTTAACGTTTTGCCATGCCCTAAGGTAAAGTGGCCTTGGTGACTGATTTTGTGACGCAGATTGTCACATTGTAACAAATCACGATGAATAGAGGCACACGAGGCACCCGGAAAGATGACTTAGTCATTAATCCTCAACCTAGAAGAAAGACAGTAGGTCTTTACCTTGCGTAAAACAAACTACAAGCCACTTCATAAGATTCTTTTTTTTTTTTTTTTTTTTTGATAGTGCAGAACAAAATGAAGGCAGTGTACTGAAATGTTACAGAAACTCTTGCTAATGTTGGATTATAATCCAAGATAAATATGTTTGGGTGGTTTGTGCTTTTATGCACACTGAATGATGATCGAGTCCTGTGTATTGTGGTTTGAAATCTAAAACCAAATCAGGATATGCATATAGGCCTACTACTACTAAGAAATGTTGCAGCATTGTCTATGGCCCCTTTAGGATTTTTAATAGCAATTCCAGATGTGTTGAACATTGTTGTTTCACCTAAACATGCGCACATTAGTACGCAAGCATGGGGATCATGGATGTGAATGACATTGTGTCTTCTCAGTCTTCTGGCCGGCAGGCACCCTGTGCTCTCTGTCTTGGGAAAAGGAGAGGGGGCAGTCTCATACAGAGGAAGGAGGGGTGAAGTGGTGGAGGGGGGGGGGGAGGTATGTTGTGATTTAGCCCCAGTGATCCCCACTGGGACACAGCCCAAAGTATCTCCCTCCCCGTTCCAAATCCACATGAGACCCGGGGTGTGTAGAGGGGGGCAGGTGATGGTGGTGGGGGGAAGTATAATCCCAAACTGCATACGGCATGGTTTAGCGAGGGGGAGAGAGGGGGCATTAGTGTCAGATCCACAGAACAAAGCGCTCTCACTTTATGTATCTCCCACCCAGTGGTGATATGATAGTAGAGGGAGATGCCCTGTATTAGAATGCCTTTCCCTCTATGTGTTGGGGGAGATGGTCCCCTCTCTAGACAAACATCCTGAGGAGAATGACAGGCTCAGAGGAATGGGGGGCATCGTTTCAGGATTGTAAACAATATGTGGATGTCCATTTTGGGAGAAGGGCAGCTACCCTCAGATGGCTCAGTGTGTGGTTGTCTGATTGTGTGCGTGTTGTTGTTTGGTCGTCTGGTTGTGTGGTTGTGTTTGTGTGGTTGGCAGGCACATAATTTGCTAGCCATATGGAAATGTCACAGAGCAATCATGAACAATTATGTCCCCACCTTTCAGGTCTGTGCAAAAGGACACATTTACATAGGGACACAAAAGACCAGTCTCTCACATCTCAGATGCTCAAAACCTCTGATCACCCTTACTGTAAAACATCAATGTCTAGCGACCCTGTTCTGTTTCTTGCTAAACATTTCCAATTATCAAGATGGTTGACTCTAAACATCAACTCCCTCTCTTTAATGAGAATAATTCTTAAGTTGTTCACTTGGTCGTTAACCTCATTCTGTGTGGTCAAAAACCAGGCCTAACAATTTAAGAATATAAAGGAGACTTAATGGGGAGTGCAACCGCCCACATATCACTCCACGGAGACTTTTCCACCCCACAGTAAATCAGGGAGCTGGACTGAAAGGAGGCGGGCAGGGATAATGGATGTCATGGCAGACATAGTGTCGACACTGAGGATCCTCTGAGGATTGGGATAAGGAGAAGAGGGAGGGGGGCGATGGTGGAGGAGAGGGAGAGGGGAGTGGAGGAAGAGAGAGGAAAGGAGGACGAGGGGCGTGGGGGTGGGGAGCAGAGGGGAAAAGGACAGCTGCTTGTTTGGTGGTAATGATCACCAATGAACACACAGATAATGTGATTCTGCTGCAATGACAATGAATAGCTAAGGCACTTACAGGAAGTGCCTGATGTAGGGGACAGGGGATGTCAACAAAGGAGAAAACAACATGGTCTTTATGGGACTGTACTGTTTCCTGACAGGGAGGTTGATCTGCTAGTGTCGGTGGGATTTGTAGCCACAGGAAATGGATGGGTAATGCAGTTTTGACTATTTCACTTGACATACAGTATAAAGGTTATCCTACGTAATAGATTATTTATCGGTCATGATACATGTGGGTATTATGCATCTGTCATAATCAAATTACCGTAATTTGATGTGCGATTTACAGTATCAGAGTTTCCGATGAACATTTCTGCAGGTTGTAGTTTCACTGTATGGGTTTTGGGATTCAGTCTGGTTACCTCTGCTCATCAGTAAGATTATTGTATAACCACTAGAGGACAGTCAAGGCAAATGCAAAAACAACCATATGACAATGACATGTAGATTCCAAAGGCAATTGGACAAGGAAACAAAATCAGAACTGGGAGTTTACGGAACATTTGCTGTATTTGTAAGCATTCTCGCCGATTGACATGGCAGCAGCAGTAATCTGCAATTGGCAAAACATTTTACTGTATTTCCAAAATTCCAATTCAATAGGGGGAAGCCTCTTTCTCTGAGAATATCTCGGCTCATTTACAGTAAATGTGATTTTCTTGGAATATAGTTCCCCTTTTTCTGACTACTAAAAATACAGAGAGCACATCCGTGAAATCAGCCCAAAGGTTTCTCCCCTGCTGAACAGGGCTCTGAGTGAACAGAAGGCAGTGTTCTTCCCAAAATGAGAGACGTGTCCAAGAGACACCCACCAGTCATCTCTGCTTTCTGAGACCAGCACTGTGTGATTCTCTACCAGATGGCTGGGGTTTTTTTTTTCCCGCAATTACACCCCGATATGACCATAATAGAAATGGAAAGCAGCAGGGGTGAATGCCAAAAGATGTACTGTAGTTGAACTGCCAAGTGACATAAGGACCTTCTTTCCCGTTTACTTTGAACACACTTTAGATTCTACAATACTGGTTGGCTGGTTGACTGACTGTTTGACTGGCTGGCTGGTTGCCTGACTGACTGGGTGATTGACTGTATGACTGGCTAGCTGACTGTATGACTGATTGACTATGACTGACTGGCTGACTGACTTACTGAATGACTGGGTGACTGGCTAGCTGACTGAATGAATAACTGACTGGCTGATTGGATGACTGACTGGCTGGCCAACTGACTGACTGACTGACTGACTGGCTGACAGACTGTATGACTGACTGACTGACTGACTGACTGGCTGGCTGACTGATTGGCTGGATGGCTGGTGGATGACTGACTGAATGACTTAGTAACTCTGCCATCCTCCCTGACACTCAGCAGGGGGCTGTGATGTATCTGTGTGTTCTTTCTACCTTTTCCTGTCATGGAGTGTGTCTGGGATAGGAAAAACCATGTAATCTCCAATGTGTTTTCACACAATTATTCCCACCAGATTTTCGTATCTAAAAATAGCCCAGAAGAATAAAATAAGGTGTTTTTTAAACCACAACTCACAGAGACACACAGTATTCACCTCACAGACTCTCCTGCCTCAGTGAGGGAGTTACAGGATCCTTATTGTCTTGTATAGAGTGTGTTTCCATCCCTTTTGCCTAGGCCTGTTATGGAATAATACTTACTGGTGAGACATTAGATGATTTTGTAATGTAATAGAATATTTATGAAGACATTATGTTGTCCTTATCAGAAAAATCCATCTGTATCGTCTTTGTCACTTAATCAACCACCACACATTGTGTCCAAAAATGCATGACAACCACATAATGAAAAGCATAAAACAAAGAACAGAGATCAAATCAGATACTTATATTTATTTATTTATTCATTATATTTCAAGTTGCTTGAATGTCATCCTTGCACTAAGTGGATAAACTTAAATAGAAATGGAAAGGGAAATAAACTGTTAGTACAAATCTTGAAACAGTTTTTTCAATAGAAATCATTTTGTGATACTGTCACAAGAAGTTGTATGACTTTAGCAGACTACGGAGCTGCTTACACTGTAACACAAGAAAGCAAAATGATAGCATACTGTACATGGTCTGGAGCATTCTATGTATTCAGTATTGTACACAAAAGATGGAACTTCGGAAACACTAGGGCAGACAATACCATCCAATTTGAAGGTTGACAATTGACTCAAGTTAGTCAAAATGTACAATGTTCACAGCAAAAGAAAAGTAAAGAAAAAGTATGTACTGTATTCTATAGAAGTCTGTATTGAGCACAGGCCTTTCAACACGTCAGTCCATCTCATGCACACCACTGCCTCAGAGGCAGCCTGGTTGTCATCATTAGCTCTGGTTTCTGTACTGGAGTCAAATAAAGTATGTGTACAAATTCAACAAATAATCTACATTAGACAAAAACTTGATGCAAGTTAAGAAAAAAAAAATCTTGATTCCATCCTCTCATATCAAAGGCTCTAAAATGGAGTTAGTACTAGTGAACAGATCTTGCCTAGCATGGATTATATACACGCACGCACACACACACACTCACTCACGCACACACACACACACACACAAACACACACACTGCAGAAATACAATCGAACACTGTATGGACAACCAAACCTTAAAAAAGCAGAGCAATGTTTCTAACAGAATATGCATTCACCATGTCCAATATGGTTGCTGTAAGCTGCTTGTTTAAAGGAAAGAAAATTCAGAATCTGACACAAGCACTGGGGAGTTGACTGTATGAATTATATTCCCTTATTGATGGAGTCCTTCTCCTTTCAAGCTTAACTCATCTGTATGACTGCACAGTCCTATCGCTTTTCACCAGTTCCAGTCACTGAACTGGAAAAATAATTTTGGGGGAATCAGGACCAAATCAGCATTCTGTATAAAGGCACTGTTTGCTGAAGGCCACCCAGCACTTGGCCTTTGAGAAGCAAAAAATAGTTTGAGTGAACATGCTCACATGCCCTAAGCTCCTGCAATGGCCTGAAGGTCAAGGTCATGTGACGTGGAGCCTATTAAAGCCGCAAGTGGGGCAAAGGTCATGATGAGATCATGGCACTGAGATAGAGGAGGTGCAGCATGCCATGCAATCAAATGTGCAGTTCATTTCCAATCATCAACACAGAGGTAACAAGTGAACACATGGGTGTAGCGAAGGATGCAGCAAAGCATGCAGCCCAGGAAGTAGACAAAGACGTGTCTACTATGTCTACCAGCTTGAAGTGTCCATCTCTACTGAATAATACTTTAAGACGCTTCTGTACAAACTGTACATTATGAATTTCTCTTGATCTACTGTTTGTATATACATATCCCCATCTTGCTGTATAATTTAATTTACAACCATTTCTCTGGAAAAAGAGATTCTAGAGTCTACACAATGATGTGCCTTAGATACATAATGAATAATATCATAATAACAATGTGGAAAAACCCAATCCTTAAAATAAATTCAGGATAGCCTACAATCCCCCGTAAAATATTCATGTCTGTTAATTTCAATGTGTTAAAAGGCTGCTGATAACTGTTCAATGTTCATGCACTGTATAATAACCAGAGTCCCATTGCTGCTCTAACACTCCAAAGTCAGTAATCAGATGAACCAAACCCAGAGCTTTCTCTGCATCCTTCCACACAGCCACTGTTTCCCAACGCTGGGCAACATTTCTCCACTCGTCTCCAGGGTCAGTAACAGCCCCTCCAGCCGATGAGTGCCATGTCTGACAGTGTGGTCGGGATGGGCATGTGATGAGAAGCCATACAGCGTTGTTATGGTACAACCGTGGGAGACAAGTGAGAGAGATGGGTGAACGGGGGGGGGGGGGGAGTCACTGGAGCGCCTCCTACTGGACGTCTGCCTGGCTACACGAATGAGTTCATGGCGTTATTAACAGGAGAGGGAGCCTCGGAGCTCTCATGGCCCTCGCCGGTGTCCCTCTCCCTCTTTCCGCTATACTGTCCAATAAACGAGCCGTCCTCGTTGAACTGTCCGTCTCCAGCATCCCCGTAGTCAACTAAACTGTCGTCACTGTCGCCTCTCTTTACCGTTCCATTTGACGACGTGCGGCTCCCTTTTAGCGGTTTATGGTCCTCAGAGTCACTATAGGAAATAACAACATGCGGGTGTTACAGGTGGAATGGCAGCAGATGACACAAGCAGTTATGGGTCCTTTTTTTAGCTGGAGCATTTGTGTTTTCGATTGTATGTCATTAGCAATTATAATGTCATCCGGTCCTTATGAATGACTTGGCAGCTCAATCAATCAAATTTTTCGTAGGAACTGGAATTTATCGTCAAATGTAATGTTTTAACATTTCACTGTATGAGAAAATTCATAAATCTTTTAGATTTTTTTGATGTGTGATGTTTGAATTTGATTGTGCCCCAAGTCTAAAAAAAGGCTAGCTAGATGTGAGAGATAAGTTGGTTTCCATCGCGCAACAGGGGAACACAGAACAAGCAGATTCATATACATACTTTCCCCTGAAACCAAATCATGACGTGGAATACAGGTGTGCATGTTTTGACATAACCACTTTTCCCAACAGAGGTTGCAATGAAAACTGAAAATCCAAGGCAATGATGTGAATGAGTGAAAAGCAACATTTCAGCCAACAGTTCACAAGCACAGATAAACACTCTTGTGCCATTTAAATAAAACACCTGCAAAGAAAACTTTCTTTGGACATCAGTTAGTCAACACTCAGACTGATGTGATGTGAAGATTAAAAGGTGCCAGTGAATCCTTCCTTCATAAAGCGTTCATAAAACTGTCATACTGCTATAACCCTACACAAGTATTACAACTAGTAGTAATGGTAGTTACTAAGAAAACAAATAAAATCCCAAGGAAAACGTTGCTAAAGCAAAAAGACGTGTTTGACATTCTTATGAAGGCTTTATGGCAGTGCATGATGAAGGATGACAGTGGTGATTCTATCCCTGGGAGGGTTCTACACAGCAGGGCTTTTCTCCACAGGGACAGCACTGTACCTACTGTTAGAGACAGACAGATGAGCTCGTCCTCCACATGCTAGTCTGTCCGTCTTACCTTCCCTGAGACCTACATCCTCTCATACACAGAGTGTAGGAGGAACACACACAGGGGCCACACACACACACACACAGCTCGGAGACACACAAAAAATCCCCCCCCCCCACACACAAGTATGCACACACAGATACACACACAGTACTGTACACACACACACACACATCACACATTTATGTACGTGTGACTGCATTTCCGTGACTATGCATTAAGTAGAGTACAGCACCCACACGTCCATACATTTAAACATCCCACTTAGAACACTATTCGATATCTACATTACTAGTATGAGTACAAACATGCTATTGCAAGCCTAGTCAAATAAAAACAGTTTGGGTGAGTAAAGTTATGTCTTTATTGACATAAAGCTCCAGTGGACCTTGAGGAAATGGCATATCTTATCACAAAGGCACTATATTGTACGTTGCCTTTAAACGTATTGTCTGATATACTCTGTTATTGGACTTGAAAGCCTTGGTCTATCACAGCTCTAATCATACTAGATGGAGATATCACTTTAAAAAGTGTCAGAAAAGGTTGTTAAAATGTGAATAAATCAGCACTTGAACAGTAAACTAAGCGCCCGTCACTTCCTCAAGCATGCCAATAAATTCATATACTATTTAGTTATACATATATACTGTACATGTCTAAAATATCATCCAGGACATTATTGCCTACAGTGAGTTTTATAAGGTTTCCACACCATGCACATCAAACAACATTATATAGATAGATACTTTAGATATGAATACGTACTGTACCACAGCACAGAATTTATGGAACAGATATAGGTTTAAATACAAAAAAGTAATATCAAATATAAAAAAAACATTGTATAAATTGATTTTGACATTACAAAAGAATCTTTAAAAAAAATCACGTGTTATACATATGTAAAGTGCTAAATTTTTCGTATTGTTGCGTGCATCAATGAAGCAGTCTAGAAAGGAGAATGCTAGCAAGCATAGCTAGATTATTGTTGTTAGCTTATCATGGTAATGAGAGATGTCCAGGTATGCAGATATCTATACATTAATCATGTACTGTATATTTATTATACTCTGTATCAGAGATTACATTAAAAGCTTTAACTGATCTGCTTTGATGAAAGATGAGGAGAGTTTTGTATATTTGTGAGTCTGGAATACTGCAAAATGATTTGGGTAATATCCTTGGATGAGTTTCAAAATCCTCCCAAAAAGGTATCCCTGAATTTGTGTCCTGCTTCCTGTGTAACGTGACACTGTTAAACACTCACACAATTTCAATTCAGGCACACAATCCACCAGCACAGAGAGCAGAGTACAATACTGTTCATGTCCCGCCTCTGTCACAAAAGACCCAAATGAAGAAAGGCTTGTGCTTTCCAGTGGCTCCAGTGAGCTGCACTGCTCCTTCATGTTCTAAAGATGTCCTGGGGAAGTTTGTGTTCGAGGTGGAAGTCAGCTCTGAGGATTAAGAGAGAGAGGGGGGAGGGGTGGGGGGGGGGGGGGGGGGGCTGGGCTGGGCCTTGGAGGAGGAGGGCTGTTTAAGGGCACGGGGTTCCAGAGGGCAGAGTCGGTTTTCTCACCTGTATTCCCCAAATGTGCAGTCATCATCTTTCATGGGCTGGAACTCTGGATCAGTGTGAGCATCTTCCTTCTCTTTCACTGGAGGGAGTCAGGGTTAGCAGCGTTAGGAAGGCATGAGGAGGTGGCAGTTGAGGAGGCGTGGTCTGTGTGACTTTGACACGTGTGTGTGTGTCTGTGTGAGATTTGAGTGCATATGTGACTTCTACGTGTCTGTGTATGTATATGCGTGTGATTTTATGTGTGTGTGGGAACAGACCTGGGTATTTGCCTCCCTTGTTCCTCTGGATGAAGCAGATGATGAGCAGGACAAGGATGAGGAGAGCGATGGCGCACATGAGGCCGATGAACCAGCCCTGAGTGGCGATGTCCACCTGTCTGCTAGCCATAGCTGACCACCATGGAGGCAGGGAGGGAAGGGCACAACTAAACATTAATTAACGGCCAATTTCTCTACCTAGAATCGCAAACAGCAACATGGGAAATCCACCATTTCCCTTCACGTCCACCCATTGTCATAATTTTGTTAAATATGGGCAAACAGCTTGCTGGTGAATGCAACATGTTGCATTAGTGTTTTAAATTAGTTTTAAATTGAACAGATGTAGTTATAAACCTTTGCAGAAAATTAGTCTTAAAATTAGACGTCTGTGGATGGGTTACCAGCGATGAATTACAAACTAATGAATACACCGTCTTATATGTAGGACAGCTTGACATTTAGATGTGATTAATGTGTACCTTCACTTCACGCTCATCACACATACACACACCGAGCGAGCACACTCTAATGTTAACCCCTCGGGAAGGGAAAATTAGGAAGGAAATTAAACAACGCCACATCCATCCATCTTCTACGTGCCTCCTCTTCATGAACGCCTTAAGAATGCTGTCACACACAACGCCGACCGCATCACTTCAGGTTCAATAAAAAAAACACACAGGATGGCATCATGCAGTGCCCTACGGTACCTTATCTACATCGCTACTGAACATGCCTACGGTAAGTTTCAATTAAAAGGTGATCACAACAAATACAAATGAAAAAATAACTGTTAAATCCCATGCCGGGCTTGGGACAACAAGCAGAGAGAGACACAATAACGACACAACTGATACACAAGCTTGACTATTCACACCACACAGGGCAAGGCAAGGCAGGGCTTGGCAGAGGTGACCGCCCTGCACTCGTGCTGCCTCACCTGGAACCGTGACCAAAAGCTCCTCCGAGTGGTGCACCGCCTGGTCGGAGTGACCCCTGGCGACCACACGCACCCTATAGGACAGACCCTCCTTTAGGCCCCTCAGCAAATAGGTCTGAGAGCCATTTACATACTCTGTGTGCCACTCCTCTTCACCTGGGGGGTTGCAGGGAGAAAGGTACTTTCACATGTGACACCAAGTGGGATGGAGGTCATGCAAGGATGGTTCTCTCTTATTAGGAACTCAACTGAAATAAAAAGTGTCTGCTAAACGAATAAAATGTCATGTAAAATACTCTATCGTGAGGTAGAATCATACTGACAATTAAATGCAATGATAGGAATTCTACAGTACTGTATATTAGACGCTATACTTTTTTTTTTTTTGATTTGTATGGTATGGTTATGGTAAATATGGTGTTGGGATTTAGATATTGTATGTCTCACTGAAAAAATTGTTATTTTACTAAAACCTACAATGATTCTGATTAGAGTGTGACATGGCCTTCATAGCTAGCTACATTGGAACTGAAGGAATGATACATGCTCCTGTAGATACTTTCTATACTGTACATATAATGGGTTAAGTATAGGTGTGAGAGAATCATACTGATAAAAGCAGAGTTAGGTTTTCATTCTCTGAATACCAAACATCTTTATGGCCGGTTGATGTGACATTTCTCTATGTTTTTCTGCAGAGGCGTGTGCCAGCTGTTTGAAGGACAAAGCCAGTGTTCTGGCCAAAATATCCTGGATGCTAAATCATTATTCCAATTACTGTCAAATTGTGTTCATCACATCAGGCCCAAAGGCCGTAGCCAATCCTGTCCTCCCTATCATTGTTTCTGTGCACCTGCACCAGCCAATTACAGAGTAGGAGTCTCTTGCCACCCGTGCATGTGTTGGAACTCGTGGATATGGAGGAGTGCTTACTGTTCTTTACTAGGTACTCTACATAAACGTCTTTCTCCAGGCCCCAGTATTCCCAACTGATCAGAGCCCCGTCCTCTCCCAGCGAGGAGTTAACATTCCCAAACGCTGGAGCAGTCGGAAGCGCTGAGCACACAGGAGAGAAAACAGCGATCAAGCTCTAACTCAAGGTCAGATCAACACCAACAATTAGTCAAACCCTTCTTGTGATTCTCTAGAATGATTCCCCCGTTATAATAACATGTGATTCTCTACACCTTCCTAAGACTCTTCAACAAAATACAATCCCTAGGTAGCTATACCATTACAACTGGAATCAGGAAACCTGTATAACAGCAGGCTATATCAGCGTAGATTGCACAAGGAGTGTATTTTAACGTGTGTCTCTTTACATATCTAGACTGTCATCCCTAGATAACACCCAAATGATGGAGAACCATTAACTCCTGCAGACAGATTGAAACGGGTACACAAACAAGAGGAACGAACATGTAGCTAAGGACATCCTCGGGTTAGCTTCTACAAGACACTAATCACAAGAGGGACTAGAGCACCTGTTCCCTTGTGGTGGTGTGGGTGGCGTGGAGGATGCCGTGCTATGGGGTGTGAGGGCTCAATGATCCCTGCAACAACATGGAGAGGAATAAGGAACACCACAAAAACACACACACACACACGCATACTTAATACACAAACACAGCAGCATCAACCCAAGGTAGAGGCAGGGAGTGAGGTGGTTACAGAACATACAGTAGTTCCATGAGCATGCTTGTGGCGCAAACAAACAATGCTCTGCATGGGGAAAGCGCCGGAAAACAGACAATTGACAATCACAGCGGGATGAGAGGGGGAACTGTCAAGGACTGCATAACACACACATAAACAAACTCTTGCTTTGAAGAGTTTTATGGCTGTAGGACGAAAACCGCAAGACTTGAAACATCTCATCCCATCTCTACTGTATCTTGTCATAATGCTTTCAAGCTCCCAGGGTGGGGTCTTTGAAATACGTATGGTCCTACTGGGCAGGAGGGGTGGATGCAAGGGCTCGGCCTTTCAAAGGGAAGGGAGTGCTGCTCTTTGAAGCCAAGTCTATATGAGGGAACATGCATAGATTGGAGGGCTACTGCAGATACCTGGGCCCACATCTACTGCAGGCTGGTGAATTAGAGCTTAGAGAGAAACAGGAGGGAACAGGGTCAATACGCCAGGCTGATCCACATCTTCACTACTATGCACTGTCCCAGTCAAGGTAAAAGAGGATCAACATGCTAGCCTACATAGTAGTGGATATAAACTGGAATACATATAATCTTATAGAACTCCTACTGATTAAACTGGACCATGTCATGCTTAGGCCAGTGCTCATCATAAACATTGACCAATCACAGTCTAAGATTCTGTGTGTCCACAAACTGACATAAGCCAGAGGTCCACTAGCTGTTATTTGAACACAACATACAAACAGAGCACTATGCCTGACAAACATGTTCAAGACAAAAAACATCTGCTTTTTATCATCCACAAAACCACTGTTATACTTTAGACATAATATATTTCATTAGTAATGTATATAACATTACACATGCTGTATATGTACACAAACATGCACACAAACACTGCATGCATACAATTTTCACACATACGTATACACAGAATACACACAACATCTTGTATGACCCTGAGATTGGATACCACAATGATGTGTGGTCTGTGGACAGAAAACTAGCTCCCCTTCACCCTAGCCGTATCTCCAGTTACCAAGCTAACAGATTGAAGAACACTGTAAGTACACTGCTTTGCTAAATGTATACTCAGCTACAGCAGTCAGTCAGTTGATGAACACTTACCTTCGTCCATGATAGTGATGGCCTCCTCTGTAATGGCGGGGCCTGCCCCCCTGTTTGTTTTGGCATTGAAATAGAACTTGTAGCGTGTGCTGTACTTGAGGTTGAGCAGAGTGACCGAGGTCTCGTTGGGGGGCAGGGCCAGCTCCACCACTGGGCCCAGCTCATTGGAGTTATTGACTAGAGAGGAGGGGGCAGGGCGGGTTGGAGGAGTATAGCGAGATGGGACAGTTGGAGGGGAGGGGAAAGGGGACGGAGGGGGGCGGAGGGTTAGGGGGGGGGAGCAATAAGGTGGGGGTGAGTGGGTAAAAGGGAGAGGTGAGGAGGAAAGGGTGCAGGTAAGGGTAAAGCCAAATGTGGCGGGTGGAGGGAATGGAGAGATGGGGGATTGAAAGATGGAGTGACACCAAATGATCTATTAGTGACATATTAAAATGGCTCACAACCATAGCCAAATGGGTGGAGGACTGTGATGCCGCCATCAACAATCCCCCCTCCAATACGTTTTTGATCATTTCCAGTCTATAAAACTGAAGTGAACACCTAACTCATCAACTAGACATAGACAAACATGACAGACTTAATTGGAGAAAAAAAACGTTACCCTCGAAAGTGAACTGCACATGGTCAAAGACTGAGAAACTGATGAGCCATCGTAGTGTTTTTAAAACCCTGACGGTCACTAGCTCATGTTGAGCTTATTGAATTAGCTAGCACCCTTCTCCCCGGTGGCTCACCTGTCTGGTATCTGAGAGTGTAGCCGGTGAGGTGCCCGTTACGGTTGTGGGGAGGGCCCCAGCTCAGAGTCAGGGAGTCCAGGTTGGGGTTGGTGATTCTCAGAAAAGACGGATGCCCTGGAACTGCACCAACGCAAAACAAAACAACATGTGACAGCTGGAACACTGTGATTTCATAACTCTTTCAGGCTGCACGTACCATGGACTTGTTGCTAATGCTAATGGATAAACATAGCAATGAAATCACTATAGAAGGGGTTATGTATGGGGTTCCGTTCAGATGTATAGAGCATGAGTGGCGATCCGTACCTCCCTCTGGAGTCTCAAACTGCTGGCTGGTGCAGGCAGGTCCCTCTCCCCTGCTGTTGTAGGCCCTCACGTTGAAGGCGTAGAGGCTGAAGGGCTCCAGGCCAGGCAGCATGCCATGGCTCTTGTTCCCGCTGAAGAGAAGGACATGTTGCTCCACGTGGTGCGAGTTGTGTTTGTGGAGGCTCTGTTCCTTCCAGTAGAACAGCTGTGACACACACACGCGCGTGCACACACACGGGAAATCAGTGGACAATAAAACAGACCAGTCCTAGGTTTTAGCCCAAGGGAAGACCAAACATAAATAGGTCCAGAGGGTTTTCCTATTTTGGTCTCAAGGGTGGGTAAAAAGGCCCATGTCATCTTTGAGACCTTGTAAGGAGGAGTGAGAGCCTTGTCACTTCATGGTGTGATGGATGTGATGCACTGTACCTTGTATCCCTTCAGGCGTCCCCGTACAGATTTGGCAGGGACGTGTTCCCAGTGGATCTCGACCAGGGTGCTGTTCAAGACTATGAACTGGACGTTGTCTGGAGGCGACTCCGGCACTGCAGCATAGCAACACAGAAGACTTCATGTAGACAGAAGGGTTCAACGCTGGTTCAGATAGGAAATGTGAAACATTTTCCCTTTTCACAAGGGTTTAGGGTGATTATACATGGTGACATGTGGGCATCTGAGAACCCCTCTGTGACATTGCTGGTAAAAATGGCTGCACAAATCAAATTTGATCCGATTTCATTATGGAAATGTTTAGGTCAATAGTAAATCTTAAAGGTAGAGACAACGAGGTCAAAGTTGACAAGATGGCGGCCATACTCACGGTCCTCTCCCGAGTAGCCAATAATAGTTGGGGGTTCAGGTCCAGGCCCGTGCTCGTTCAGAGCTTGAACCTTCACTTCGTAGGGGACAAAGGTGGGCGTCCCGGAGACCACAAACTTGGAGACATTAGCCACGGTCACTGAGCTCCACTGATTGTCCACCTCCTTCTGTCTCCACATGACCTTATACTGCAGGCCACGGCCGTTGGACTGAAGACCCGGCAATGGCTGGAGGTGGGAGGCAGAACATGTACAAACTTTAGGAGAATAATTATTTTGGGTCCATTACATGAAAACCACATCTCAGTTATGATGAACAAAAACGTGTAGACAAATTGTGAGACAAGAGCCGTTGGTTTCATCCCTCACCTTCCATGAGATGACAAGGTTGTCATGTTCGGTTCCATGACCTTCCACTCCTGACGGGTTCTCGTCAGGCGCTAGATGAGACGGAGGAAAAAAAACAACGACATATTATGGGATGGACCACATCCACAAACAGAATGCATACTACAGTATATGAAAGCCAGCAAACAGGCTCACAGGAAATCGGCAGAAGTGTCTCATCCTTCGTTTATTGATCCTAGACCCAACAGTAGCACACACACCTGCTGGCCGGGTCTTGTACATCCTGGAGGGGTAGCTAGGCTGGCTCAGGCCCACAGCGTTGAGGGCCAGGACTCTGAAGGTGTAGTGGACGTAGGGGGAGAGCTTCAGGTGGGCCGTAGTCCTGGTGCCTGGGACCTCTGTCATGTTATGCCAGTGGCCATGATGGTGGAGGGAATCCTCATACTGGATGAGGAATTCTGGGTAAGAGAGAGGTTGGTAAAGTAGATGGTGAAGGGATGAAGGATAGAAGTTCGTTCACAGGTCACAATTCACAGATTTTTTTTTCCAATTTCAATTTCGATGTTCTTTATTTATTATTAATTACAATTAACAGAGAAAACCAGAATGATGGATCATCCAAATAAAACGTACATATTTCCTGTACCCATACAATCAAATCTGTAAAAAATGGCATATGGAACTGGGGAGAGCAAACATCACTAGCAAATACTCTTAAGCAGTGTCGACATCGTTAGCTCCCTCATCGTGATTAACTAGATTTAATGGTGTTGGTGTTATAATAGCTAGATTATCTTCTCATAATGATAATGATATCATAAGCATGTTAGGGTACTAAACATTACACATTCACTCATTTCAGCACAACCACACACACACACCTCACACACACACATACTCACTCTGGATGGGGCTGTTGTATTCATTCCCAGGGATCCAGGTGAGCTGGACACTCCTGTCTCTCTGGTCAGTCAGCTCCAGGTCGGTCGGAGGGTCCGGATATTCTGAAGAAGAAGAACCAAGTTCAGAACCACAAAACTGCATCCACTGCTGTTGCTACACCATGCCACAAACTGTAGGGAACCAGTTGAGATCCCTTTAGAACATGTCAGCACATTATGGACAAGAATAAAAAATGGATTCAAAAGGCTGTGCTCTCTGAGGGCAATGCTGCTCATAGCTGATATTTGGATCTCATCAGAACCATGATTATTTTGACATGCAACATGTCAAGTTTTGAATGAACATCAAAAATGTCCAAACTGGAATGATGTGTAAACAGATACCCAAGTGATCCTGCATGACACAGAAGCTTAGCAAAGCAGACACATAACACTGATGATGTGGTAGGGGTGCTTAGCCCCAATGACAAAGCAGCATGTGTGCTGGGTGCAAAAACGCACATGACGGAAAGGGAGAACTTCAGAGGCGCCCTGCTGTGAGGCAGGGGAGAAGGCAGCTTAACAAACACTGTCTGGATTCCAAGGCAGTTGTAATTACAGCACAGTCTGGGCCCACTCTCCTGAATCGGTGATGTATGGACTTGACACATGCAAAACAACATGCAGCCTCTAAATATGGAAGTGATGTGCATGTTTAAAAGGAAAAGAAGGGAGGGAAAGCCTGAAATGCAAAACAAGCCAGTGGAAGATGGTGATTCGATATCAACCATCGATGGTCTTTCTGTCTGTCAGGATGGGAAACTGATGATGACCAAAAATAAACTCCAATGAGCAGATCTGCAGGTCACAGCATGCTTGAGTGTGCAGACGAGACAGATACATTATACACACACACACACGGAAGCCTAGAGGTGTGCTTGTGTGTGTGTGTTGTTTACCGTAGGCGATAGCTGGAGTGGGTGTGGCCTCTGCCAGGTAGGAGGGCAGGAGTGAGGTAGGTGAAGGTTAGCAGTTAGTCACACAACATTATAAACATACTGTCTCTGTTTTGGCACAGGTGCATTATATATTCTGTTGACATTTCAGAAGATATTGGATCAATTTTTCCATTTCTAAGCCTGAGAGAGTTGCAAAAAGTAATTCCAAAGGTCTTCACACCGCTGTAATATTGAGTAACAACATCAATAAGAGAGGACGCTTGAAGTGATAGCAGTGATATCTCCAAGGACACTTCGATGTTGTTCAGATTCACATTGTCATCCCGAGATTTATGAGAAAATGAACGTACCAACTACAGTGAGCTTGGCACTGGCAGAGTCCTGGTCCAGACTGGTGTTCATGATGCAGGTGTAGACGCCCTCGTCGCTCTCTGTCACTTTTGTTATAGTCAGGCTGTCATTGTCCACCACAAACCTGGCAGCCACAGACACACACAGTCAGCATACTACAGTAGTGTACAGTAGGTATGTTCGACGGCCTCTGTGCTGAGATGTGAGAGTCAATACGGACCTCTCGTCATCGGGCAGTTCTCCGTTGTCCTTCAGCCAGGTGACAGTGGGCAGGAGGGAGGGGTCGTGCTTCACCTTACACTCAAACACCACACTGTTACTCCTCTTCACAACCTTGTACTCCGGCTGCTTCAAGATCCGTGTGGGCTCTGGGAGACGAGAAGAAGTGTGTATACAGGGAATCTAAACTAGGTCTCTGCATTCTTTATGGACCAATTCCTGGATTTACAGGAATTTGACAGGATTTACAGGTGCCTGAGAGTTGTATTAGTGTCACAGACACTTCACACTCTCGAAAGGCCTTACAAAATCATTTCCAGGGGCAAAACAAACAGTGTACTGCTGATGGAGGAACGTAGAGTTCTCTCATTTACATATACATTTAGTCATTTATCAGACGCTCTTGTCCAGAGCGACTTACAGTAAGTACAGGGAGGTGAAGTGCCTTGCCCAAGGACACAATGTCATTTTGCACTCAAACCAGCAACCTTCTGATTAATAGCCCGCTTCATCTGACCCTCTCTCACCTTTGACCTGCAGGTAGACATGGTTCACAGAGATGCCCAGGAAGTTACGGGCCACGCAAATGTATTTGCCACTGTTCTGCGCCTGAGCAACATGGATCTCCAGGGTCCCGTTGTCATGCAGGATGTAAGGGTCTCCATCCAGGGTGCTGGAGCGGCTATCCTTAAACCTGGAAGACAGGGGGAGAGTATAGCTCAGTGGTTAGAGTACTTTTTAAGTTTAAGTTCTCTCTATCAGGAAACTGGAAGAGTAAAACATTTGTTTAAAGTTAATCCTTTATAAAACATAACAACACATTATAAAACGTACAATACATTATTAAATAATTCCTAAGCTTATTATTAAACACTTTGTTAACACTTTTGTGATTTATTTTATTACTAATACAATTGATAAGGTGTTTGATATCTGCATTGCCATAATTTATAGACAGCTTGTTAAATAGTTGCAAACCAGTAGTAAATAAACTGTCAATGGCACATTTCATTCATGTCTTTTTTTGTTCCTGACAGAAACGTACCATGTGATGTTTGGGATCGGCGAGCCGAACACCGAGCAGTCCAGTAAGGCAGGGTTGTTTCTGATGACCTGGTAGACCGTGTCGGCCGGGGTCAGGACTCTGGGCGGCTCAGCTGCAGTGACCACACACAACAAATGTCTGACTCATGACTATCAGCGCTGTACCTTATAATCCACTGAAATGTTTGTGCAATGCTGTGAGTGGGATTTCAGCACGTATGCGCTTACACAGGACATTGACAAAGGCATTGGCCAGCAGGTAGCCATATTCATTGGAGGCGTTACACTGGTAGACAGCACTGGATCCAATCTGAACCTGTGTGAATATGATGGTGTCATCCTCCACTGTCCTGCTGGGGTCTCTGGGCGAGTCTGCCAGAAGACAAAGGATCAAATATAATAAAGGTTACAAGAATTGCAGTTACTGCTTCGATACGCAGTAGAACCTGGCTTGTGGGTATGAATACGACATCACCATCTCATCAAAGGATTCCCTCAACAGTAGCTACTGTACAGCGAGGGGACTCACTCTCAATAGAAACACCATTCATGGTCCAGGTGATTGTGGGTTTGGGCAGGCCATTGGCCCGGCAGGTAAGGACTCCAGTCTCTCTGGGAGCCAGAACCAGGTTTTTAGGGTAAGTGATCCAGTATGGAGCGGCTTGAGAGAGGTAGGGAGAGAAAACAGAAGGCAGGACGGTTGATTACTGTGCACTCTCTGCACGGATGTCAAATATTTAGAAATCAAGGAGGAAAGAAAGAAAGAGAGAGGGAGATTGGGGGAGAGACAGAGAGAAAGAGAGGGAGAGGGAGAGAGAAACACAGCTGGTGAGCAGATGGCGCTGGTGAGACGTGATTGTCTTCCACAGACCTTTGACGGTGACGCGGATGGTGTGGTGGATGATGCCCAGGCTGTTGCGGGCCGTGCAGCGGTAGTCTCCGGCGTCCGATGTGGACACGTTCACGATACGCAGGGTCTTCTGGAAGTGCGGGAAGGAGGTGCGCTCAGCAGGGAGCTCCCCACTCACCTTACTCCATGAGATCTCTGGGGTAGGCCTGGGACATTAGAGGAGGAGCGAGGGGAAGAGGAGAGAGAGAGAGAGAGAGAGAGAGAGAGAGAGAGAGAGAGAGAGAGAGAGAGAGAGAGAGAGAGAGAGAGAGAGAGAGAGAGAGACATACAGAGTCAGAGATGAGCCATAACCTTGTTAAATATGACCAGCAGCCTCTACATCTCTATCATCCATTATCACACAGCACATTAGTGATAATGTGTTCATGTTTTCCTGCTTACAGTCCTTCAGCGATGCACTCCATCTCCAGGACCTGTCCTCTTAGAACCAGCTTGGAACTGGTGGGACCGGAAGGGATGAGGAATGAGGGCTTCCTCTCCTCCGCTGGGCTGTCTTGGGTCGCAGGGCAACAAATGTAAGGTTAGTAAACACTGGAACATCCTTGTGTGCCAGCCAGTGTTGCCATGGACATCAGAGCCAAATACAGTGATCAAGATCTGGCTTTGTTGAAGGCAGGCATGTCTGTTCCAGTGCAGTTCTAAAACATATTTGCTTCAGTACAGTTGACACCAGTGAGGATAACAAGTAACATGTTGATGGTGCAGATTCAGAGTTCAAGAAAATGGTGGCTGGAGTGAAGGAAGTGGTGATTCAAGTATAGAGAATGTGAGTCCATGCAAGCTGAGGGAGTGGGTACATTCTGGTTAGCTTCTGTGTGGAGTCTTCGGGAACCTGGACACCACTTCACTACATGACATTATGTTCAGAGTGCCAGACAGAGAAAGAAATGATGGACTCATGAACAAAGAGACGATGAACTGGAAGGAAACTAAGGGTGGCGGAGAAGGAAAGGTGGTTTGAAAAGAGGATTGAGAGGAGGTAATTAGGTGGACTCGGGATAAAGAATAACAGATTGCAGTTTTGGCTGGTTGAGTTTTTAACGTTTTAAGGTTTGTTTCTGTTCATAGAAGTTTATGTATCTGTCAAATTCTTGATGACAAAGGATTTAACACTACCAATCTCAACTGACTGAGAAATGTCCTTTGTCAGTTAAGTCCTGTTTTGCACAGGATATATTCCAACTGGTTTAGAGAAAAACATACTGCTGTCAATATCTTTATCTTGAAAGTGTGTTAATCTTCAGTTTATGTAGAAAGGTATGCAAGCTAGTTGGTTACAACATGTTATTCACTGGTTAAGTTGGGATCAAAGGGAGGGTCGTACGGTAGGGGGTTTAAGGGTTAATGTTAGAGGTCTCTGGGGAGGTACAGGTAGTCCAGAGAAGGTGCAATCACTAGGGGGTGCCAAAACTCACCACTAAAAATATCTGTGCCATTGTAAAAATCTGCCATTGTCTCATTGATTGCATCCACTGTAATACAACAGAAAATCAAACATGCCAAGTTGAAATCATCGAGTGATACACAAATGAAAGCAAGATCAAAAGTGATACAGCAACAAAACATGAATGTTCAAAATCAAACTGTGAGAACATAACACTGGTATGATTCATAGATATGGATTAGATGGTTATCAGGTCTTGTCTGGTCCATCCAGCACAGTGGCGTCATGTCCATGGTCCAGGGCATGAAGAGACCCTTTGTTGTATAGAGACTGTACAGTCCATACAAGCAGAAGCCTTACAAAAACAATACACTGAGGGACCATATAAATGCAGATACACAAATGATGTCTGACAATGTGCCTTTTCAGCATGGCCACTGCTGGCGTCCCCAAGGTTGCGATCACAGATATGAAACGTTTTCCCCTCCTACACAGTCTGGACACGTGTTCGAGGAACACAAGAGCGCATATTCTGTACACACACACACAAACACTCTTACATCTCCTGTGAACACACACACACACACAAATACTCTTACATATTCTGTACACACACACACAAACACTCTTACATATTCTGTATACACACACACACACAAACACTCTTACATATTCTGTACACACACACAAACACTCTTACATATTCTGTACACACACACAAACACTCTTACATATTCTGTACACATACACACACACACTGGTACACGCACACTTACGGTTGAGGACTTTGACGGTGATGGGTTGTTTCTGCTGGATGGTCTGGGTGTGGGGGAAGCGAGCGTAGCAGATATAGTCACTCCTCGAGTCCTCTTTCAGGATGTTGGAGAAGTACAGGTCTCCGTTTAACGCCTGGGACACCCTGCTGCTCTGTGGGAGCCTCTGGAAGTCTGAGAGAGACAGAGAGTGGGGGGGGAGGACCGGGAGTGTGTTTGTGTGTGAGAGAGATATATAAAGAGAAAGAAATAGAGAGAAAAATAGAGAGAACGAGAGAGATGGAGCAATTAGCAAGTATGCAATCCCATACTTGTGTGTAAATACTCTGTTCAGGGGGTTCAGACTGCAGCTAACTGACAAACTAAACGAACTGCATCAAATGCTACCACCCAGACACACAGCAAACATAGACTCACTGTTGTCCATCCAGAATATAATGGGTGGGGGCAACCCTGCAGGGGGCCTGCAATGGAGCACCAGGGACACACCCTCCCGCACGACAATTGGCTCGTTTCTCTCTTTCGACCACAAGGGGGACTCTGGAGGGGAGAAACAGTGCGCACAAAAGGCACACAAGTCATGAAGAAAACATGACCAAAAAACAAATTTGGATGGTGGTGACAGGTAACAAGGGAGAGGGAGAGGTGGAGGAATGAATTGTATGGAAACTACGTGGCTGTAGTAAGCTACAGAAATAGAGATAAAAATAGAAAGATAGGGAGAGAGTGCGAGAGAGCGAGAGAGCGAGAGAGCGAGAGACAGAGAGAGAGAGAGAGAGAGAGAGAGAGAGAGAGAGAGAGAGAGAGAGAGAGAGAGAGAGAGAGAGAGAGAGAGAGAGAGACTACGGAAAGCTAAGGAGAATCCAGGAACGTGTTGCATGCTGTTTTCCTGTTGTGCAAGCTTTACCTTCCAGGAAGAGAGCTTTCAGGACGGTTAAAGCAACTTATTTGTCAAAGGAGGAAAGAGAAAATAAGTAAATCCTCACAAATGGTGTGAATAACAAAAAGGAGGAGAAAAAAATGAGACTAGGACAATGGAGAAATTATTAGGATTATATGAGAAATACTTGAAATGATGAAACATAGTCTACTAATTCAAGACAGAAAGGCCTGTGCTTCTTACTGGACTGGCGGACAATAATGTTGTTGGACACAGCGGTCCCATGGTCATTCCTGGCCGTGCACTGGTACACCCCCTCGTAGGATTCGGCCTTCTCCCCGCTGATGTCCACCACCAGGGTGCCAGAGTGGGGTTTCATGGTCACCTTGGGGTCCATATCAATGTCAAAGTGGGTCCCATTCCTGGTCCAAAAGAAGCTGTGAGAGAATGGCTGTTAGTGATGGTCTGCTGAGGCATGGTAGAGAGATAGTTCTAGGGCCCTATTTTAACGATCTGAAACGCAAGTATCAAAACGCAAAGCGCAAGTAACTTTGTGGGCGGGACTCCGGCGCTGTTGCTATTATACCGGTGGGATAAATTACTTTGCACCTGGCGCAAATCTAAAATGGGTTGGTCTGATGTAGCTACATTACTAATGAGTGTGGTTTGGGCGTAGCGTGCAATAAACCAATCAGAGCGTCATCTCACATTCCCTTTAAGAGCAGCCGCGCTTGTTCCATGGCGGATTGCTATTATAACGGCGGATTTGCCAAGCGCATGCCAGGAGCGGTTCACAGCCGAGGAGACCGACGTTCTCGTCAGGGCCGTAAAAGATAGAGAAGTGACATTGTATGGGAAAGGCAGAGCAGTTTTCTCATTGCACTAAGTTGCCCACTCGTGCTGCTCATTCAAATTCTTAGTCTTATTTTTATATATATTTTATTTTTTAAATTGTTAGATTTTTTTATTGTTTAGTTCTTAGAATTAGTTTAACCATTGTACTTTTTTACTTAATTTAAGACCCGTATATGTTTATTGTTTGCACCTTCCTGCCACGGTAAATTCCGTGTTTGTGTAACATACATGGCGAATAAACCGAATACAGATTCTGATTCTGATTGGAATGGGAGAAGAAATCCATCCAAATTAGCTTTGGTTAAACAGGCGTGGGAGCAAATTGCCACAATTGTTACAAATCAGGTTCACATACATGGGCCTACAGATTTCTCATGAAAATCTTTTTAATCATTGACATGAAAGAAATGTAACACAGCCATACAATAAATCAAAACTATGTAACGTAGCTTCGCAGGAAGAAGACCCTGGCCGCAGTGCGCACGGGTCAAGCTTGCGCCCTTAAAATAGCATCTGAATAATGCGCCGTTGACTTTAGACTAAGTTTTTCCTGGTCTGTGGCGGAATTGTTTTTCGGAAACTGCAAAATAGCACCAGGGAATGTTTGCGCCGCTGTTGTGCCGAAATCTCACTCCCTGACAGAATTCCACTCTCCTATGTGTGTACGCACGCACTGCCTTCCTAGCGTAGGCTATTGCTATGTGTAGATTGGCGAACCGAGGCTATTTTTACGAGTAAACTGTTAAACCTTGGTTCCCTCGTCTAGGCTTTGAGAAAACTGTCAGTAGGATATTTTATTCATGTTTCATTGAAATATAAGTGATGTTGCGCTGCACTTGAGAGCCTATACAATTTGTATGTCGTGCTACATGTAAATCTGAATGATTGTTTCACGAAAATAGACGTGATGTTGAGCTGCACCTGAGAAACGACGTTGATGTTGTGCTACACTGTTCTATCATCGGAATGAGGTAATATGTGAATTATGTTGTAGTAGGCAGTGCGCATGTTCACGCGTAGGGGAGTGGAATTCTGTCAGGGAGTGAGATTTCCGCACAACACCGTAACACGCCTCCTTTTTTCACTGAACCGCCCCCGGGGGCGCAAGGTCATTCCCTAATTTACCGACGTGCGTCTGTGGAGGGCAAAGTCAGCTTTGCGTCAAGTGCAAACTAGGAATAATACTTGCGTCGTTGACAAAGTCAATTGCGCTGGGTGCAAGATAGATATGCATGTGTCTAATGTGTGTGTTTGTGCGTGCATGCATCCCACCTGGGATATGGCTTCCCCTTGGCGTCACAGAGGATAACGATGTTCTCCCTCGGGTCGATGATGTAATCCTTGGGGGACTCGTGAGTTATGGTTGGTGGCTGCGGCACTGGGGGGCGGGGGGGGCAGAGTTAATCATTGGCTTTCTGCATAACTCAGCTCTTTCCTACTTGCTGCAGACCACACAACCAGTCACAACATGACATGCGAGTACTGCACTGATAATGCTCAGGGAAAACTTCTGATGACCTAGCTCTACCTGGAGTTAGAATGCACAGACGTGAAAAGCATGCGGGACAGAATTCTCGTTCGTAATGGTCATCTGTCAGCGGCAGATCGGGATATCAATAAACACAATTTTTTTTTTTATGGATTTGAAGAATCATGCGGTCTAACAGTTTGCACATTGTTGGAATACCTGCCACTGTTTCTCAACAAAACAATACACAACACAAGTCACAAACTAAATAATAACAGCATTGCATGCAAATCTTGCAAACACTCAAATCCACACAGATAAGTGCAAAACAAAAGAAAATTAAGCAAAGCAAAAATAAATATTTGGGGGGAAACCACAACAAAACAACAATGTGCTTAAACACTGTTGTCACACTGCACGCAGTCAGGCAGCTAGGTTGAACTTACATCCTTCCAGAACTTTTTTCCCACCAAGAATCAGCATAACATTTGTGACATAATAAAGAGAACCAGATATTAGTGGTTAAAAACATCTCTCTCAGTAATTCCTCTTCAGAACAAGATTATGGCAGACCATGCTTTTGGAAGTTCCAGGCCTTGATACAGCAAGCTCTCTCTGTGAATAATTCTAACCAATGACTCCCACAACATAGCTCTATTACCACATTTTGACCTCTGAGTCTAGATATACAATCAATTATTAAGACACACAAGTGTTTTTTGTCCACCAGTTACGAAGTGGCAAACATGCTGAACATGCTGTTTTCATAGCACAACCGAGGCAACGGTAGAATAATTGAAAGATGTAGGCCTAAATGTATCTGAAAACTTAAAATGTATCCATATATATATATTCAAATAAGTACATCACTTTGGATGTGAATGTAAAAATATTAATAATGTAATATACTAATTTAGCTTTATTCAAAGCGATGTACAGAATGGATCTCAACCTGTTGATCTGCAGTCAAATGCTCTTCCACTAAGCTATACCCATCCCTATCCCCATTACATATCCCATCCTTATCCCACCATGATTCTGAATGTGAACGTGGATGTTGTTCTTACGATCCAGCGGGACCTCCAGGGAGCTGGCGAGGTGTCCCAGGCAGAGCACCAGGAGCATCGCGCACTTCCTCGTCCTCTCCATCATCGGTGTGTGGCGCGCCGGCCCAGACACAGCAAAGTCCTGCTTCTCTCCTCAATGTACGAATGTCACAGACCCGTGCACATTCACAACTGTAGACAGATTAAAGGAAAGAGAGAGAGAGAGAGAGAGAGAGAGAGAGAGAGAGAGAGAGAGAGAGAGAGAGAGAGAGAGAGAGAGAGAGAGAGAGAGAGAGAGAGAGAGAGAGAGAGAGAGAGAGAGAGAGAAAAAAAGAGTGAGCGTGCCAGAGAGAGAGGGAGAGAGACAGTGAAAGAGAGAACAAAATAAGAGGTTAGCAAAAACAAAAATGGAACTAATCACGGTGAAACCAATACTACTAAACCATTGAGTATCCACTGATCCATCAGTCAGTTGCGTGCAGTGCTCCAGACCAGTCATGTCAGCTGGAGACTGAGTGGCATAGAGATGCACCTCACACAGCACTGGGATGCACTGCCGCGGATGAATGCCAGTCGCCTTGCGGTGGGGGTTGTCCAGCCGTGCTATCGTTTTGATGCAGTGCTCTGAGATAGGGAGCGACGTGGCCCGCATGGGCTCATTTAGCCCAGCTAATCACTGCCATGGCGACAGCACCATTAGGCCCCTGCCATATCGATCACATCAGCCATGGATGACATGTCAGTGGACACCAGTCTCTCCTCTCTATATTGGCTAGCAATATCTCTCTCATCTCTCACCCTCTCTCTCTCTCCTGTCTCTCTCTCTCTCTCTCTCTCTCTCTCTCTCTCTCTCTCTCTCTCTCTCTCTCTCTCTCTCTCTCTCTCTCTCTCTCTCTCTCTCTCTCTCTCTCTCTCTCTCTCTCTCTCTCTCTCGATCGATTGACCGACCAGCTGGCTGACGGACTGAAAGGAGGTCACACACCAACACTAGAATAACGTGTACAGTAAGGTGCTGGCAGCGTCTAGTCGTTGTGTAACAGTGAAGGTCAGGTGTTATTGGACAGCTACATTGGTTTGACACTGCAGCTTTAAAATCAACCAATGGATAACAGGGCAGTTAAATACTTTGGTGAAACCCACACGTACTAAAGTCCACTGATTATGTTTTTATTTCAATGGCTACAGCTAGTTGACTGTTACAGTAATTATTAGTTATTCATAGTAGTTATTAGTTATTCATTTAGCTGTGAGGATGAACAGTGAAGAATGAATCTGAAATGAAGTGTATTGAGATGAAGGGCTTTGGTCGTTGCCAGGCAGTTTAAAACTGTCATTATTGCATTATCCAACCCAGCAACAGAGTGACAGAGTGCGAGAGAGAGAGAGAGAGAGAGAGAGAGAGAGAGAGAGAGAGAGAGAGAGAGAGAGAGAGAGAGAGAGAGAGAGAGAGAGAGAGAGAGAGAGAGAGAGAGAGCAGGGAAAGCAAATGAAGGAGAGAAAGACAGAAGAAAACGTGAATCCTGCCAGCGAAGCCTGACAGCCACAACCAGACGTGTCCAACAGAATCAATCTAGCAGCGTTGACAGAAAAGGACGACAAAAGTCCAGGGCTCCGAAACAAGAGAACAAGCTACAGGATCACGAATCACAAAATAGCAAGAACAATCTGTACTGTGTGTATACATGAGCAAACAACTCAATTTTCAACAAGATCACTACCCAGCCCTCATAAAGGGTCTTTTTTTCTAGTGAGGAACTGAAGTACAGTAGACTGCTTTCATCATGCTCTCCTTTCCATGCTACCTTAGGCCTCCGATGGCCCACTAATGCTATTAAAATGACACGGCTGTCGTCTGTGCTGAGCAGTTTCTCTGTTATCTCCAACTTAATGATAGGATTTGCTTTTTAATGTTTATTACCCAATTAGGGCCAAAAAAGTGTGCCATTAAGACTTCCCTATTTCACTATGTTACTCCTGGCTTGCCTGAAGGAAATGGTGGTGTGTTTGTGTGTTTTTATGTGGGGGAGGGGAGGTTGCCAAGTTTGGACCTGGGATTTAGACTGGGCAGGCTGGGGTTAGGTCTCCTTAGGGAGCTGATGTATGTGTTATTGCTGCAGTGAGCAAGCCCCGAGAGCCCCAGCCTTGTGGCAGAATGGGGGAGAGGAGGACTGGAGGGCTAATGTTTGCCGCCCCTAGATTGAACTACAACTCTCCAGGGAGACCCTGTATTAGTCGCCCGGGGCAGCCAATCAGGGGCCTATGTACGTCTGCAGATAGCCCTGGCTGAGGACTTGACACAAAAAGATCCATGGGGGCAATTTCATCAAGCACATTTTCAGATGACAGCCAGCCTTCTGGAGGTCCTACATACATACATACATACATACATACATACATACATACATACATACATACATACATACATGTATGTAAATTACTGAGGTAATTTCTACAGTGAAACACTAAAGATAGGATGGCTCTATTTCCTTTAAAACCATGAAACGTACTGTGAATTTACTGCAGGGAAAGACAAAGAAGGAGAGCAGACCATGACAGTCAGAGAATAAATGTGTTAATTATCCAATTTTATGAGATATCCCAAAGCCCCAGGATTCTTATCTGAAAGGGAGCTGGTTCTCCATGCAGAATTCATTTTCCCAACTTAATGAGGTTTAGCGACTCTGCTCCAGCTGGTCAGTGTGTGTGTGTGTGTGTGTGTGTGTAATAATCCCTGCAAAGTGTGCTGCAGTGTGACTGATCTCTGATTCCAGCACCCCCCACCCCCCACCCACCAACATTCCCACTAGGGGACCACTGGGTCACTGGGGAGGAACCACCTTTCATTGCCTGGAGCAACTTAGGTTTCCCCCACCAAAGCCCAATCAATCCCAACAGGATCAACACACAACCCCAAAAAAACAGAAGTAACAGAAGTATTTCTTCTTTCTTTAACCTTTTTTTTGTCACATTTACTGCAGCTCCTAAAGCTAAAAGCTGGACTTTGTCGGACAAGAAATCCGAATCCACCCTTTCTCACACCCAAAAACATTCTCCTTGTCAAACCCAACATTTAGGATTAGGTTGTCACCCAGTCATCTGCCACAATGCTGCTCTCTCACACAGTTTTCTTCCATCTCAGAGCCAGGGACGCCAGAGTCAATAAAGCTCTAACCAAGTTTTGGTGCTGACTGCTGAGCCCAAGGTAGACCCTGCATTGTCTGGAGCATGCTGCCAAACGCCTGACAGGGAGCTAGTAGGAAACAGACTCCTTTTAACTCAACACCACAGGCTTCCCAGGTCGCTCTTCCAGCCACTGTTTCCAACAGTTCTTTAAGCATCAAGAAAAACGGAAGAATATAACCAAAGCACAGAATAATGGATAGATAAAGCTTCTCTATCTGGCTGATAATTCGAAAGGGGACTATTCCATTACCAACACTAGCTGATTAGCATGGAAGCTAGTGACACTACAGGCATTGAGTGCTGTTATCCCAGTGTAAATCATTAATGTCAGCAGTTTGAGAGGTTAACAGTAATTACTGTCCACCACCACATAAGCCTGCCTTGTCCTCCGCACTCTTTCTTTCTCTTTCTCTTCATCTTTCCAGGAGGGAAACACTTGGGCCTTGTGTGACGGTTCAATTGAGCTGCCTGGTCGTTCATTCAGTCGGCCTCTTCAATTAGCCCATTGTCATGTTCCCACGGTCAGCCACTTCACTGGGCCCACCACTAATTGGTTTGGTGCACATGTCAGAGGGTCCGGCACATGCAGTGTACACACTGCCAGGGGGATGTGAGGGGTCAGCCCGGGGCGTGCCAACATCCCCCGCCACATATGGTGCCCGCAGGGAGGAAACAGGCAGCAGGGCAATGCGGACACAGACTGACAAAACGCAACCAGGAAAATGAACCACAGGAATGAAAATGATTAACCTACAGTACATCAACCTAGACTTACTCCAATATGAAAACCACAAAACTGTACATGCATTAAGCAAGTGAAATCTTTTTGTATATGATATGCCACACAGCCACTGTGTTGTTAGCAGCGACCTGGCGGCAGCACTGTGTAGCCCACTGTACCCAGAGGGAAAGACATAAGCAGTGCAGCCTAATTAACTTCCATAATCACTGCTATTGAAGGCTCGCGCAATCAACCGTTTGCGAGGCACAGCGCGGCTGTAATGAAACAGCAGGAATCCCCCCAGTCGTTGATTGAATGTGAGAGAGTAATGAAGAGAATGGCTCCACGGTCACAGAGAGTAATCAGAGTGGTGATAGGAGGAAGGATACGGTCCGGTGTTCCTCCTACAGGTTTGAGTTGGTCATCCTGCTCCTCACTCGGATGCTCATTGGTGACTCCATGTCATGAAAGGAGGGAGCCGGGCACCCATCTCTCTGTCTTATTATAGTGCAGCTGGGGGGGCCGGGAAGGAGGTGGTGGTGGGGGTGGGTGTGGGGAGGCGGAGGGGAGGAGGGGGAAGGAGTTGGGGCTAAGGGAAGGCCTTGCCTTGTCTCGGTACACCAAGACTAGACAGAGGACAAGCCAGGCTTGCAGAGATACTTTGATTTTGATTTCAGCAAAATTATACAAATGCACAAAAATACAGTTGCATTAAATTGACCCAGTGCCAAAAACACAAGCTTTTTGACCAAGTACAAGGAGACATGACAAATGAGCAGCTAGATCATCACACAGGCCAGCTGTCCTCAATTGCCTTGATTTTATGAGCCATTTCAAAGCCCATGTGGTTGAGAGACATTAGATGGATATGAAATAAAATGGTATATTTGATGTTTATGTTGAATTTCCAGCCAGCCCAAAAATTGGGATTATATTAGCTTGATAGTTTCTGGTGGGCCTCTTATCTGTGACCAAGTGCGTCACAATGGAATTCCAGGGAGTGGTTTCAGCATACGTTTCCCATAAGCCTCTCATTAGGTTTTATAATTGGGGGGAGGTAGGCTATGCAAATAATTGGTGTGGTTAACATATGAATTGAGGTCCTGTTGTTCAGGGAAGGCCGGTCCTGAAAACAGTGCTGTCCCCTTTCATCAGCACTGTACAAGGCTAGACAATAGGAGCCATCTTTTATTAATTCACCCAACAACAAACATGTTATTAGTATCCTTGTTTCTGTTGTTGATGAATTGTCACTAAACAAAAGCTTTCAAACCGGTGACACCAACTATAACACAACAGCATCGCTCTTTTGTCACAGAAGAATTTAGCAGCTTGTCACTTGTCTATGGTCTTTTCTACCAATTATGCATCCCAGCTCTATGCTAACACACACCATGTTGTTGGGTGCCACACCGTCTATAGATTGCCATTAGCACCTTTAGCTCCCAGCTAACAGACAGCTAATGTAAAGTGTCCCACATCGTGTCCGGTCCATCCCTCCATAGAAACCGCACATTGACATTCGCTAAGCTTCCTCCGTCTCTCTGCATTCACATACAAAAAGCACCATCTCTTATTCACAATTCTCTCCCTCCATCCCTCCCTCTCGCCACAACAATGCTAATCCACAGTGCCACATTAGAGAGGGCCTCTTTAGCATTCAGATGGGAGATGTGTGTTGGTGGCTGTGTGAAGCTACACAGGACAGCGCTGCCTGTTCAATCTGAATAGAACATGATAGCATTAGCTGTCATCCTTGGATCATTCTGTCTTAGACAGCTCAATAGTGCAACATCCACATGTCTATGTCCTCACATTAATGATTCGAGCCTTGAGAGTCAGCCGAGGACCTGGGTAAGCACTTTAAATGTTACACATTCTTTGGAGGTCAACAGCTGCAAAATGTAATGTCTTTAGGTCATTTAACTGAATACAAATCATGTTGTATTATGAATATGTTTGATAACTATTTTAAAAAAAGGACAATGCGAGAGCAACCGATGCTCTATGTGAGATAATAGAATAACGGCAAAGAGTAGAATATCCCACACTGTGGCCTAAATGTTTCACTTGTCTAGCATTTGACTCATGCTGCATCTCATTACTGGAAGATTAAGTTGAGGTACTTAAAAAAGCAAGTCATTAAATGAGATCAAGGCTGAGCAACTTACTGTGAATCTGAACCTGACCATTTCTGATAGCTGTCCACACACTGTAATTGCCATTGTGAAAGAGGGAAGTCACTGAGAGCAGAATGTATGTGTACTGTAGATGTTGTTCAGAGACAATGTAAAGGATTTCTATCTGATGGTAAACCATGCGTGTGGATCCAGAGAGCATCGCGATAGAGGCCTGAGAGTGGACGGCTGGACACATGAGGTTTGTTGCTGAAGCCATTCTTATGCTGAGCAGTGACAGGTCATTATCACGAGCAAACATGGAGGAGAGGGGGAGGAATGCTTGCGGGCAGACCCAGAGGACGCTTCTCAATATATAAGAACTTCTTTGCAGTCCACAACAACACTGCACTAGAACACATGGCACACTTCAGGTAGGAAGATGTAATAATGTGAATAAACCTTCAACAGGGGCAGAGCTTATTGCAACTGTTAAGACTTAAAAGCAGAGCTTTCTGTTACTAGGCCCAAACTTTGTCAACTTCATCAGTAAGATGTAATGTCACAGCGTGAATTTTATTATTATTATATATTTTTTGTTTGTTAAATAAAGTAAAGAGTAAAGTGAAAATTATATCTAAATTTAGCATAGAAGTAAATTTAAAGAGAAAGATTTAATAAATAAAGATGAAGAATGGAATTTTACTTTCAAAGGGCGCTCTGTATCCATGGCAATCCAGTGACTATTCTCCAATCTCCATGCCGACAAAGATGTCAACCTACTCATCAAACACAGACGTGGAAAAAAGTATTTCTGGGAGAAAAACACAGAGAAAGAAAAGACACGTACCCATTTGTCTTCTGGAGGAGACATTGGAGGGAGAGAGACTGTACACTTGACATCTGCTTTCGACCAATCAAAACTCAGCCCCGGCAGTGCACAACAAAAGAGCAGTGATTAAAATCTCAGTTAGCTGCCATGCCGGCCGGATGGCTTACTCTGTGAAGGGTTACCTCAGGATGGAGCCAATATGAGGAGTTTACTTTAAGCTTAGGTTTATGGGGAGTGGATGTGTGTGTGTCTGTGTGTGAGCGTATAAGACAGAGAGAGAGAGAGAGAGACGAGAGAGAGAGAGAGAGAGAGAGAAGAGAGAGAGAGAGAGAGAGAGAGAGAGAGAGAGAGAGAGAGAGAGAGAGAGAGAGAGAGAGAGAGAGAGAGAGGAAAAAGAGAGAAAAAGAGAGAGAGAGAGTGTTTGAGAGTGGATGAAGAGCAGGTCTTACTCACACACAAAGTCAACCTCCTTTATGTTCTACATTTCCTGGAACCAGAAAGTACACAAGTTATAGCTTAGCTGTCAGTGGATGGCTATGTTGATATGAGCTCGTCAGCGGTCAACAAAAAACAGGACTAGCCTCTTCTGGTACAGTCCTACGTGAATGAACATTCTTTCACCAGGCTTTGCAATGTGCTGACGGCACAGGGTCACCCAGGTCAAACATGTGTATTGTGCCACTGTACATGATTTAGTCTAGAAAAGTCTGCCCTACAATCTGACAAAAATGCAGTGCCGGATCTACAAACAGCAAACAGACCGCAATTGAACAATCTACAAGCTACCGGAAAATTTTATTATCCGTGAGAATCTATGGCTAGGGGAGGCAGGTGGGGGAGACACAGCCCAGTGTTGTTGAGTAGGCCGGCCACCTCTACATTCACAGGCTCCACAATGGGCTCCCCCCCCCCCCCCCCAGCCCAGCACAACTGCACATCTCCACCTGTGTCTGTGAAAGGTCAGGACAGAGGAGGTCTGCGCCCCCTCCTCGCCCCCTCTTCATTCCCTGTTCGTCCCCTCCTTTCCCCCTCCTCGCCCCCTCCCTGAACCCAGCTCCAGCTCCACAATCAGGCCCCCAACACTGGTTCCCGGTGCCAGGAAACGCAATCAAAGGGGTCTTCAGAAGAGCTATGGGACCTCTGAACACCCTCCATTGTGTGCGTATAGGCTTCCCTACCCCGCACCGCCAAGCCAGTCAGCCCATATGTAACAGTGTAAGAGGAGTTCCTCATTACGACCCTCTCCGATCTCACGTTGTCTTTGTAGCGCCTGACAGAAGAACCCAGTTGCAGGACTAGGCCAATAAAAGACAAAGCAGGGGATAAAAAAAGAGGAAAAAGATTAATTTTCAGGAGTGGGTTGATGAAAGGACACATGTTACAGTACATAGGCTGGCTCTGTAAGGATTCACCTCTGAGGTTAAATCTATGACACTCGCTTCTGCTTTGAACCCAGGAAACAGATTAATGTGTATGTCAATGATCACTTGTTGACTTGGTGCAGTTTAAAAAGTAGTCAATCTCCTGTGAATATGCTTAGAATTCCCTCTTATATATTATGGTAAATGTAAGAGTATTGACAGACACAACACATCTAAATGCATGTGAATGTCAGAGTAATCCATTAGCACATAAAGCAGTCCAGCGCAGCCTTCACTGCTTCTCTGTCCTTCTGCCCCTCCTCGTCCCCATTCACATCCAGCAGGTGAATACAAATCATTTCCCCTTCGCTGCTCCCCAAAGCCACCCAACGTTCAATCTCAGACAGAGAAGACCACAAACAATGGCCCATTCAAAGTGTGAGAAAATCAAATCATGGTTTTGGTGGAGAGGAGAATCCAGAGTTATCCTCCCTAAACACAAAAGCAATCTCCGCAAAATCTGGCCAGCCAGCAAGGTCCTTTCTAAAATAGACTTGTATATGCAATTACAATTAAGTTTGGTTGATGGAAATACCATTGAGATTAAAATGACATCTTTTGTTCATTTTAGCAAGCTCTCCAACTACGCATTTGACTTTGTGGGAAACAACTAAACCACTAAAGTGCATGTGTATTGATGTTGTTACGAATCCTGTACTTATGACAGAACACCATTTTACCAGACTGCTAGTAAATTCGAAATTCATCCCCATAGCAGTATCATCCAAGCCCCACAAGATACAAAAAGAACGGAATTGTGCACACAACACGAGGAAGTGTTTTGTAATGTGAAAATAATAGTGTGCCTGGTGCTGCCTAGTTCAAACACTTTCATTCAGGCTGGGATGAATGAGCTGTGATTGCGCTGGCTTGAGCTACGGCCACTCTATACCCAAGCTCTCGTTTTCATATGCTAAGTTCAACAAACAGCGCCGGAGAAAGCCACAATCCATCAAAGATAGCCCTGGGTAAACTACATCTACTGTATTTGAATAAGAGAGCAGTTGTGTGTCCTGAATACTCAGTTCCTTATCTTCCAATGAACATCTGATGGAAATTGATCTAATTAACTTCTGAGGCCGCATAACTCATGATATTTTACAAAGAACAAAATAACTGGAGGACATAGCATCTGCCCTAAGCAGATTCAGTGTCCTTATTACTGTGCAGTGACCCCATTCCATAGGATACTTTGGAGAAATGAGAGATTGTGGGAGATTAAAGAGCGCCAACACTGATGTTGGCTGAGAGACACCAGGCCTCCGCCCGAGGTTTAGAGAACTAGCTCTCCCTCGTGTGTGTTTGACTGAACTGTTCACTAATGGGCACTAATCATCCTAATGAGCTGGCTCTACGCTTCACCGAGGAAGCTCTCCTGCACATTTAGGTGAATGAAGAAGTTCACCTGCTCACGTGCACTGTGTACAACCCAAGACCGAACCAGAGTCCTTCTAAATGTGCATATTCCTCTCATCTGCTGTTGCCAAATTGGTGGGTGATGAAAGTATGAAAATGCAACATCTAAGTGCTGCAAATGTACCACTCCTGAGCCTGAAACCTTCGCTGACAGATGGTGCCATTAGTGTCCACTCTACAGTCATGACCGCGAGTGTTTAACTGTGTCTGGTGCCTCACCCAACTGTGGCCAGACAGAGCCCAGTGTAAACACGCTCCCCTCCCTTTCCACTGTCTGGTCTGGGTCCACTCTGAAGTAGAAGTATGGTTAGCTTTGTTCTGTCAAAACATTAATCCCGGTGGTGGAAACATAGATTGTATTTATCACTAACAGCCTATTCCAGCTTCCGCTAGTCTGGGGCATGTCGATGTTTGATTGGGTGAGATCAGGCCAGGTCAGGCCCAGTGCGCTGGTTAATGCAGGAGGAGAGGGGACCCTGCGGGGCGGGCTGAGTGGGGTCTAACCAGCCTGGCCTGGAGGGTGTCTGCGGCCTCTGGCTTCGTGGCCTGGTATGCTCTCAACCACTCTGCCATACGGCCTCCATAGAGACTTGAGCGAGTTGCAGCACTAGGGGGTGAAATACCCTGCTGTGCAGGGGCGAGCGGGGCAAGCACACGTCAAGGGCAGCAGGGCTCAGTGCCGGGCTAACAGGCTCCATCCCAGTGAGCTAGTGAGAGGATGGGAGCTGCATGAATCATAGTGGCGAAGTCAACAGAACTCTCAAATCTATTGACGCACGATGGTTGAATGTATTTTAAGGTCACATAGCCTTTGCACTAGAGAAGCTATAGTGCCCTGATCGAAAAACTGGTGCTTCAAATCCCTGTATTCTCTGAAATTGCATATTTCTTGGGAGTCTCAGGTGAAGATTTCTTATTAGAGACTGGGATACCGGCGCTCAAGGGTTACATCGAAGTTCGTCCATTTGTATTCCGCTGCAACGCAGCAAGCATGTGTTTGATATTGATGAGCAGATAGACTTGGCCTTGGACCATGACCTAGGCTTTACTGCCACATAAATCATTGGTATTTTTCTCAATTTAGCTTCCAAAACAGACAGATCTCACCAGCTACCACAGTGCGAGGGCCAATTCTCAGTCCACTATGTCAATAGGATTGAATTGCTGGACAGCTTTGGAATCAATCCACCATCTAATGCGATTTTGGTGTATTCTTAAAAGGATGCTGGGAAACTGAATGACTATCAAAATGCTTGCCAGGCATATGTACAGTATGGAAGGACTTACAGACATACTAAGACAGGCAGGCAGGTAGACAGGCAGCAAGGCAGACACACAGTAGACAGACAGACACCTAACGCAAGAGAGAAAATGAAGGATGGATGAGTAGAAGGAGAAGGAAATGGAGAGGTGAAAATGGGGCAGGTAGTAAACAGACATCTCCTCTGATTGGTCTGACCATCTGCTCAGCAGTTGGGGAGGCAGGCTCAGCTGTGCGTGAATCTGTTCCCTCAAGACACTCCTTCTCCATCTCTCTGTCTCTCTGACTCTCTCTCTGACACTCAATCTGTACGTCATTACTTCCTTCCTCACTTCTCACTTCCTGACCCCTCCCTGCCTATGTCACTCTCTTCCTATTTTCTTCCCCTATCTCTGTGTCGGTTTCTCTTTCCAAAGCATGTCTCCCCCTGTCCCAACATGGTCCTGAATGGCAGATCTCAGGGAGATATCACACAGCTATCACAAGGTCTGCTGGGTGAAGTCTCCCCACTGGGAGCTGCGGAGAGACGTGTGTGTGAGAGTTACAGAAAGTGTGCAAGAGTGTGTG